>NC_085141.1:121538510-121838873 GCF_024139115.2 Armigeres subalbatus | reverse complement strand
AATGAAATTCTGATTATCGTGATTCTAATTTTTTCTATCAGTCAGTGGACAGTGAATCTCGATATGATCTAAAAATTTTTCGGTTGGGAAATTTTGACCACTATTTGAAGAAAAGAAATTGTACACTTAATAACATTGGTAACGCTTGACGAATACTATAGGGTGTCCCAGAAAGTATAAGCACGATTTAAAAATAACATTATGACTTTGTTTTTTTTTTTTTTGGAAATACTTGATTATTGTTTCGCTTTTACTGCCGTGAATCGCATATTTGTCCCATATGAATAGGAAACCCAGCAAAGATGGGACAGATATGCGATTCACGGCAGTTTATGTCCTTTAGTATGCTTTACTGCAGATCAGTATCACTTTTCAGAAATCCTTTTGATCGTACGCCAAGGATTGAAATTTTGATCAGATGGTACCCATCAGCTTCAGCACGGACCGTTTGTCAATGATTTCGACTACATTTTCAATATTTTTACAAAGTTATGATGGAGTCCGCTTCCTTATTATGCTTTTAAAAATGTGCCTTAGTCAAGGCACAAAAGTTATAATAGGAATTTCCTGGGAATGATTTAGAGAATCCATCTCCTTGAGTACGGATTTGACTCTTTTTGCTTTGTACCAGATTACCGCGCCAAAATATTAATGTGTTATATGCTTTCGGATAATGGACAGTAACCGCCGCTACAAGAATTCCTGAACGTACACATCAACTGCTATTGTATCAATCACTGCAAATGGATTTGAGAGAATTCCACACTTACAAAATGCTTACAAAATCATTGCCTTTTTACAGAATTTTCCTAAATGAACTTGCTTAAATCAACATCGTCAATACTTTACCAATACGGATCATGTTGAAATGGTCCCGTGGAAGCATTTTATAACCGAACTTCACTCATGGTTTATCATCATCATCACCTTGCATAACGATCTTCCACACAAAAGTTTATCGTATAACTTATGGGCCCATATTCTGACATATGCAGCATGTTATTCACTTCTTTTTTTCTTCTTCTGCTCCCTGAAAGTCCGTAGTTCATTTTGTATCTTGTTTTGTCGACTTTATTCTTCGATGTTATCAGGTTTTTCCAAATCTTGAACAGAAGTACCATTTTTACGGGAAAAGATTGAAAGATTTTCAGATCAAGCATATGGCTCATGGGAAACAATTTGCGTTCAGATTTTTCCATGCCCTGAAATGTAAAATCCACACCTTGCTTCAGAATCGCATTGCAATCTGCTCCAATGCTCTTATCTCATATTCCCGCCACCTGACTCAGTGAATGTTGGGAATAGTGCATCATTCGTGCAAAGTCTGTTTGCACTTTTCAAGGAAAAAGTTTCGAATTCCCATGAAAACTTAACCAAATGGCACTTATGAATCACAGAGCCAGATTATAATGTAAACAATGATTCTTAGTTATTACCGTGACATGCCCTATTACCGTGGGGTTAAGGACATGTCCACAATAAATTCGCTATATAAAATTCAATTTGTAACAATCATCCTTGAAAACTATGTCACTTTAATCAATATTAAATACATTTGAAGGAAAAAATATGTTTTGTACTTCAACTCATAAAAAAATGAAGAAAATAGTATTCGACATTTGACTTATGAATATGTCTAATACCGCGTACATTCCGAAGAAGATTCCAAATACCGCGCAGAAAATTGCCTAATACCGTGCCCTATCAAACAAGCTCAAATCTCGGGTACTTATTCAAAAGGACGTATGTGATTTTGTAAACAAATATTCAAACGTCGATCAGTCCGATCTGATCGCCCTCCTACGCAAACCATTACCACCAACAGGTAGCCGAAGCCGTCCCCTATCTGTCCATGGTGATGGTGGGAGTGCCATCAGATCGGACTAATCGACGTTTGAATCTCTGTTTACGAAATCACATACGTCCTTTTGGATAAGTACCCGAGAAATGATGAACTTAAGAGCACATTTACAATAGAATGTGTAAATAATTGAATCATATACAAATTTCAATTAAATTATTAGGTCATACATACTAAAAAACGTCATAAAAATTTACTATTTTACACAGATACCTACTGGGAAAAGAATCATTTCCTCGGGAAGTTAGCAATTTCTCAATATTGACGGTTTAAAAGCGTTTATTAATTTTTCAAAAAATTGACTACACATTTCTTTAGGTTTTAGATAGATGATATTCAATCGAGTGTCTAAGTAGATTTGAGGACAATGGGAGGATTTGTATTCAGATGAAAAATACTCTACCTTCATTTCTAAAGGAAACTGCACAGGGAAAATATTTACGTCTATAGTCTGTGGTAAATATCGCATAAATGATATTGTATTCGTATGTGCTGAACGACACAATAAAGAAGATTTGTATGTTCATTAGATGTATACCATCTTCAAGTCTTCCAACAGAAGTTTTTCTTTGAGGAAGTATTGGAATAATAGGGTATGCTGGGGCAAGATGGGTCGCCTAAGGCGAACCCTGAATATCTCAAAACAGAAACATTTTAATTAAACTTTTCAACATGGATCTATAAAAATAGCTCATAATCTGTAAGCCAGGGGTATGAAATAACAAAAAGTCCACTTATTATTCCACTTCGAGTCATTAAAGTAGAAGTCAATTTTTCTGTCAATCAAAAAATGGCGGGGTAAGATGGGTCAAACAGCGGGGCAGAATGGGTCACCTTTAAATACTGCAATTAATATTGTTTTTATTCCCAATATTGATTTACACACAGATAGAAAGCTTTATTGTCAATGATTATATTGAATAAAAAATAATGTTTAAGCCTTGGATGAAGAAATGGCGCTACATTTAAAAATGTCTGAAAATTCTTATGAAAACAAGCCGTCTAAGTATAGCTTTCTTAAAAACGAAAAATAGACATTTTCAATAAATAAATTAACATCATTATGTCAAAAGTAACCTTCAAATGATTAAACCAGCAATGGAAAATATGTTTTGAATACGAACTATGCACTTCAGTATGTGCTGACCCATCTTGCCCCATTTGTAAGTTCATGTTAGAATGTCTAATTTTCGATCAAATTTATTTATTTCAACGCAGTTAGTATAACATCACCTACATTACTTATAATAGTTACTAAAAATGTTTAAATTTCACATTGCTCGACGAGATTACACGTTTTATAGAAAGTGTGTTTTGCATAAGAAACAATGCTGAAAAATATTTTACCTTGCCATACTCGACCAAAATAAAATTTTATCATCAAATCGAGTGATAATAAAGTAGAACCAAATTATTCCTCCTACAAAGTCATAATCTCCACATTAAAATGTACACGATGCTAAAAAACGGCCCTGACCCATCTTACCCCGTGACCCATCTTGCCCCGCCTAACCCTACATTTTAATGTGGAGATTATGACTTTGTAGGAGGAATAATTTGGTTCTACTTTATTATCACTCGATTTGATGATAAAATTTTATTTTGGTCGAGTATGGCAAGGTAAAATATTTTTCAGCATTGTTTCTTATGCAAAACACACTTTCTATAAAACGTGTAATCTCGTCGAGCAATGTGAAATTTAAACATTTTTAGTAACATAGTGAACGTATTATAAGTAATGTAGGTGATGTTATACTAACTGCGTTGAAATAAATAAATTTGATCGAAAATTAGACATTCTAACATGAACTTACAAATGGGGCAAGATGGGTCAGCACATACTGAAGTGCATAGTTCGTATTCAAAACATATTTTCCATTGCTGGTTTAATCATTTTAAGGTTACTTTTGACATAATGATGTTAATTTGTTTATTAAAATGTCTATTTTTGTTTTTAAGAAAGCTATACTTAGACGGCTTGTTTTCATAAGAATTTTCAGACATTTTTAAATGTAGCGCCATTTCTTCATCCAAGACTTAAACATTATTTTTTATTCAATATAATCATTGACAATAAAGCTTTCTATCTGTGTGTAAATCAATATTGGGAATAAAAACAATATTAATTGTAGTATTTAAAGGTGACCCATTCTGCCCCGCTGTTTGACCCATCTTACTCCGCCATTTTTTGATTGACAGAAAAATAGACTTCTACTTTAATGACTCGAAGTGGAATAATAAGTGGACTTTTTGTTATTTCATACCCCTGGCTTACAGATTATGAGCTATTTTTATAGATCCATGTTGAAAAGTTGAATTAAAATGTTTCTGTTTTGAGATATTCAGGGTTCGCCTTAGGCGACCCATCTTGGCCCAGCATACCCTACACGATGCTAAAAAACGGCCCTGACCCATCTTACCCCGTGACCCATCTTGCCCCGCCTAACCCTACATATTGCAATATGTAATTCATCTGCATGATGCTTTCCCAGTAATCCTACGCATAAAATGTCGTAGATATTTAATATGAATGTTTCAATACCTATACGATATTGTCTAGTGGTCTATGTATTCAATATGATGGTTACGTTTTATTTTTCTGAGTATCAACTTCACGGTATAGCCTAGTCACGGTATTAGGCACTACTGGCGAAGAAGATGGCCTAATACCGCGACAATTGTTTTTATCAATAAAAATGCAAAAACAAGAAATTTAAATACCATTTCAGTACCCAGCTCATTTTTTATAGCTGTAAAACTGGGCTCAATGAGATATTGGAAGTAAATATCATTTAAAAATCAAGCTACAAGACTTGGAAATATAACCATAATTTTAAGCGTTTTGCTAAGCGGATGTAACTTTTGGCTGGTCGAGCCATACATTTTCACATTTATTTTTTAGCGCCTAATTTACGTCACAAATACCCGCAATAATAATTTGCTAACATTTTCTGATATATATTTGTGTATTTCAACAAATAATGTGATGTGTATGACAGACAGTACCTCTATATTCATCATTTTGGATAAAATCCACGGTATTAGGCAATGCGCGGAATTAGGGCAGGTCACGGTACCTGCTATTTAAAATTTATCTGAAAACAATAAGAGCGCATCAAAACGTACTGGCTTATACTTTCTGGGACACCCTATAAGCTATACGAGGCGGCTACTATTTTTGTTGTGGATTTCAGTTGATAGAAAATAGAAATATACAGAAGGGAGTACTCTTAAGAAAGAAATTATGCCACTTTCAACTATAAAGACCGGCTAAATGCGAATTTTCCAAGAAAAAAATATATCCTCCCTTAAGCCCCCTAAGCAATGCAGCGACGGAAACGGCAGTTGACAGTTAGCCCACATATTTTCTGTTAAATCGTTGCCGTCACTCTTCGCTGAACAACGTATGAGGCTTTACCCACCTTTACCGCAAGCAGACGACTGCTTAAAAATAAGAAATGATAAAATTATGCCTTTTGTATTTACGCCTTATGATACATTCCGCCTTTTGTTACATGTGGTACATGTCTGCCTTTTGTTATTCCGCCTTTGGAAATGGTCCCATTATTTTTTTCGGGAGGGTTTGTTAATGACTGACACGGTTATCTGATCATAGTTTTTACAAGTAAACATAATATTAGGTTATTTTTACTAACAATAAGGTTGGCATGTTTAAAACACAAACCTGTCCTAAATGTATAGAAAGGTAAAAATCCGACAAAAAATTGAGATCTTCTCCGATTTTGCACCGATACTGTTTTTTGGCGACACTGATAATGATTATGAACGCAAAATAAAAAACCAAAGTGTGATAAGTTCTATACCGGCACTTCATCAAAAAGGTTTTTGTAGATTACTTTATTATGATTAATACACTTATGGATGTTTTAATCATTGTTGCAAATGTGTTGTGCTCAGGCTCCACTTCAAAAGAAGGGTATAACAAAAATGGCAACGAAAGATCTTCCAAACACAGGCATCACGTCGCTGGTGACCAGTGTTGTAAAATGTCATTTGCATTCTTTTTCATAATTTTCCCAGAACTTTTTTCAGTAGTTAGCTATCAACTATCAAGTATGGCGAACTTATAGCGCTTAAATGTGGCTACAACTTTGTCTAACAAGAAATTGCTTTAAATATGTAATCTGGGGCGTGGGAGGCAAAATGTCATTCAAATGACATTATGTCAAATGACACGTGACATTTTGGAGAGATTCCACTCCCTAGCCTCAGATGTTATATTTAGAGTAATGTACCTTTGGACAAAATTATAGCACTAGTCAAGCATTATGCGTGCATCTAAAATTTTGAAGTAAATTTGGCTTCCGAATAAAGTTATGAACAAATTAGTCAAATGACATGCAGATGACATTTTACAAGCCTGCTGGTGCCACATGGCATACAAAAGATCCAGGTGTGCCTGAATAGAATGCAGCTATGAATACAGCATTACTGCTCTGTTGACAAAATGCTATATATAACAAAAACAGCCCCTGGGATTGACTGATGGAGCACAAACTAAAATGAATGCTTGTCATCGCCTAATCGAAGCTACAGAAAACGTTTCTCAGAGCACTGAGAGAGAACGAATATTGGGTATAAATGTAATTGGTCGACTTAGTGTATGTGATCATTTTAATTTGAAGTAATATGCTAAACGTGTACACGATATTCATTCATACTAATCCTTTCATACATATAAGGGACTTTGTGGAACAAGAATCATTTTTATTTGCATCACAGTTTGTTTTCCAGGGGTCCAATATCGGACCAGCAGAACAATATAGTTGCATCTATAAATTTTCCGGAGGGCAACGAGTTGACGAGAAGTGGGGGAGATGGACCCTAACATTTTTATTGTAAAATTCGCTCTCTACAGACCGACTTGGATTGGTACGACCCAGCTTTTGTGTATTATGTGTTTCGTACTAGACATTTCGGGAGGGACTTTTTGATACGAATATATTAACAAGATAATAAAAAAGGTATACTTAAGCTTGAGAAGGTAAGTGGCTACAAGGCGATACACAGGACCAGTGACCAGTAAACACCAACAGAGTATCCTCCATTGATGATCTTCTGGCACAACCGGACTGATATTGTCGCTGCTGTAGTTGCAGTAGTACCTGATTCCACGGATGGGTTCTTTATGCGCCTGGAACATTTTTACGTTGTTCATGTTCGATTGCCAGTATTTGACATAACCACTGTGGTCACCCGTCACCATCCAGTTGTCGTTGTGAGACCACACCATCGTCCGCACAGAGACATCATGGGCCTGAGAATAAATAAAATAATGTTACAGGATTGCACTTGGGCGAGAGATGAAATCATTCAAAAGAATTAAGGAATTTACCTGTAGAATAGTCTCAAAGTTGAAAGTAAGTCCATTCCAAAGTGTGAATTCGCCGGAACTGGCACCCGTTACGAGACGACGCCCTTCCGGAGTCCATGCAAGGGTGAAAATAGGACAACGCATTTTATTGGTGGCTGTTTTGACGAAACGGGTCGTGACTGCATTAGTAGGGTTGTCCATGTAGCTTGGCGGTGGCAGCAGTTCCGGTATGTAGATATTCTCCGGCTGAAGGGCGCGTCGATCTCGGTAATCTCTTGTCCAAGTGCGAGTCTATAAAATTGGAAGTGAAAACAAATGGAAATTTTGTTACATATCACATATATTCTATTCTAGATTGCTACAATAGGACTCAAAATAATGTTTCAAATCAATGTGTCAAGGAAACATAATAAAGCATTTGCATTAGCATTCTTCATTGATCGAACATTTGTCATATACCTATGTTGAAATCCTTATCCAGATTGCTATCAGAAATCAAGTTGGGTATAATCCATGATTCCATTTATCCAAAATGAGGCATTTTTAATAGGTGAACTGTTCCATTTTCCATCTCATTGTACATTCTTGTTATTCTTGTTATACTCAACGTATCCCCGGGCCGTGGCCAATCTACGTTGTATGACACTAGGCAATACGTTTACACTGCTGGCTTAAATTTTCAACGTGACGATTAATATATAGAACTCATGAATCAATGTGAACTCGACTCGTGAAAAACTTATTCCAGGTTATCCGAGGCTTGTGATATACCCTTTATCACAACGGACCTTTCCGTCCACTGACTGGTAGGCTCCATCGTCCCGTCCTCTGCTTCAGACCCATAAGGGGTCCGAAACAGTTCAGTTTCAGGGTAAACTTGTGTGAGAATAGAAGATAGAAGAGGAGAGTGTGAAGCGGCTTGTGAACCGCTTCCGGCTCTAGCGACTGCTATGGAACCTAATTATTAGAGAATTGTTTGTAAAGATAGAAACGGTTGTGTTTATGTTCATGATAGATGTTTAGACAGTTCGGGATCGCAACGATAGAGTTTGTTATAGCTTAGAAACTTTTCAAATGATTTATACTTATGGTAGAAGGGAAATGATTGAAATCCGTTTTCTGAAAATTGTCGAAAAAGCTATGTAGATTGATATGATAGAGGTACGTGCAGTTTGGGATTAGCATGATCACGTTGGTTTAAGTTTGGAAACATAAAATAAAAAAGGAGGGAGCAGGAGGGGTGGGAGAACAAATACCTAACCATTTGACGTAGAAAGATTAAAATAATTGAACTGAATTGAAATTAATTAATTAAATTTTACACTTTTGATCGAACTTGAGTTAAAAATGTGTTCCAAGGGTCTGTCTCATTTGGATAATTAAACTGAAATTAAACTTAAAAGTGACATTTCAATAATTATCAAAGAGCAAGATTACTTTTGACAGATATCGAATCATTTTGCATCGATGTCTCATTGGAATTGCTGGGCAGCACCAGCCATTCTTATTACCGGGTTATTTGCTAATTTTTGAACTGTCACTTTTAAGTTTAATTCTCCAAATGAGACAGACCCCAAGCGTGCCCACCGAATTAAGTATATTACGAGTTTTGATAACCTATGCTACTGAATAAAACTCGTGATTAAAAAATGGAGGTTGGCTTATCAAAATATAATATTATTCTAGATATACTCTCAAGTATGAAAACTGGATCCTAACTGTCCCGAAACTGCTTTCACCATTTTGCCGCCCCGAGCACAGCCTCCTCTGCCACTCATAGGCAATGTCCCTCCCACCGCCTTGACAGCCTCCAGAAGTATCTACCAAAATATTTAAGAACTAGAATGAATTATTACCATGTCCAGCCATTACATAAAATGGTTTGTTCAAGCAAAGTCGTCATAGATGCGGGAACGACATCGCCATAAACGACACGGAACAACAATGCACCAAATCTGGGACCTTCTAAACTGTTCTATGCATCGCAGAGTTTTACCCTCTCTTGCGTTATGTGATGCTAAAAATAAGCTCCTAATCATTTGATGGCAAAAATAAAAATAAAATAAAAACAATCAAACAAAATTAAAATATTCTAGCTAAATTTTACTATTTTGGTCGAGCATGGGTCAGCCGCCTGACACCCGCGTTGAAAAATATGTTCCATACGTGCCCCCACATAAAATAATAACACGTGCGAATCACTAATGATACTAAAAGATTCAAATGGAATTAGGTATTGTTCCCGCTTATCATTTTAGCACCGCCAGGGGGAACTTGGCCGATACCCACTGCACTTTTCTTTCCCTTACCACAAACAATTACCATCATTTGTGATATTTTTACGGAATCTTATTGGGAATTCTGAAAAGGCAGACAATCAATGCAGTTAGATTGCCAGGTAATACGTGCACATCGTAGCACTGGTGATGCATCATAATCGTATATATACAGGTGTATATGCACTATATTATGACATTGACCGGAAGATTAGATAAGCATCTCCCCCCCTTTTCCATCTCATTGTTCCCTTGATTTTTGAGAGATTTAAAAAAAGCAATTGTATGAAATGTGCTTCATCAGATCCAACATTTATGTATTTCTTTACCTTACTCTGGACATAATAGGCAATAACATACTCGTACAACTTTGCTAAAGACAACAACTCTTCAAACAAAATTTCTAAAAAATCTTTCTCGGATATTAGTGTAAATTGACCCTTAAGATTTATGCTCCTGCTGATGCAGGGCTGAAGCGGGTAGCAGGCACTATGCCCAAGGGCTTGACGAGCCCTCCCCAGCCACAACTGCGAGTTGTGGTGCCTGTCTCTGATGTGGTGGGTTCTAACAAAAACTTTTTCCATGTCCATATTGAGTGAAAATTTATCAGCTTGTTTATGCATACAGCGGCAAATATAGGTTTAGCAGCCTATGATCAACCAACGATACATTTTGGACGTATAAAAATTAGTTTAGGAAGCAATTTAGCATAATCTAACATATTTGTGGACCAACATTTGAAAAGGGCGTATTTCTTATATCAATGCTACACATAAATGACCAGGGATTACAAAATTGTAATGTTTGATGGACTATTGTAAATTTGTCTGAACTGTAAAATCTAAAACATAAAATCAATTTAATAAATCAAAATAAATCAATGAATGTAAAGATTAAAATTGGTTTAGCAAAAAAAAATGGAGTTTGATTTTTTTATCAGATAAATATTTTGATTCCAAATGATGAATAACGATGAATAATCGGGTAAACGCACATTCAAAGAATAATTACTTTTTCGCATTTGTCTAATTTTTCTTCAATTTTATTTGTTACTACATTTAGTTCTTATTTCTACTTGAATACTCATTAATTTGTAAATTTACTCGAATAATTTGAAGACTTTTGGGTCTTCATCTGAGTTGGAATATTTTTTAGCCAAGATTTAATTATGAGCCATTTGTTATAAAAGAATGAAACTTTTTTGTGGCAGTTACAGTTTATGCCTTTTTGAAAAGTTCGCCAAACTCTTCTGCCATTGTTGAGTATTGCTCTTTGGCAAGACTTGCTCATTTTGCCATTCGTTTGAGAGCTCCAATAGCTTCGCAAGGGCCTTTTCCGTGCGATGTTGCAAAAAAGTGCCATTCTGCTTCTAAGCCATGTTTTGAATTGAAATTACACAGACTTTTTCTTTTTATAATGTGCTGCAGCTCCACCAGGCACAAAAATAATTTTTATAAAATCTATCGACTGTTTCAAAAAGGCAATTAATTTTGAAATGAATAAGTGAACAGCTTTTGTGTCATGGGTCATTACTTTTGATTAAAAGAGCTAACGTTTTCTAATTTACCGCTTCTTTTAAAGTAAACTTTGAATGGATGTATTGTTGCCTGGGAATTATTCCAACCCTGAGCAGCATTTTGGATAATAAATGAATAATTTTCAGAGAAATCCAATAGTACAAGTATTTTACTTTGACCTAAAGTTCTCTTTTTGTTTTTCAAAAAAGTGTATTGTTGTTTGCAATTTCAACAAATACAAATTAATCTACAGGATTTATAATGATTTCCGAATTACACTGATCAGTGGTTAGCCTTTGCTGAAAAACAACATCTTCTTTTCCACTATTACAATCAAATATCACTTTAGTTTCGGCAACATTGCCCGTTTTCAAAGCAAATATTTGTTTCTTTTGTAAACTCAAATGTTTTCAAGTTACTTCGATACAAAAAGTCAAAGAAAATATAAAAAGTCATAAAAAATATAAAATTTAAAATGTTTTATTTTATTTTATTTTATTTTATTGATGTATAAGGGGGCCGGGGGCCAAGTCACCGATGTGAATTTGAAATTCATATCGTCCATGATACACCAGGGACTAAAGGATAAGGCTTCACAACATCTTTACCCATGGGGGTTTTAAGTTTTGCGGGATATACTGCTAGTATATCACTGCCTTAGGAGTTTGGGCAGGTTGGGGATATTTTTATGATGAATATTAAAGCTGTGGAGAGATGTCGGTTATAATATTAGATTATATGTATTAACTTTGATTCCAATTATAAATCACAAAGAGCTTCCCTTATATTTAGGCGGTTAAACAAATGTGTTTGTTAGTATGTCGTGTTGATATCTGTATTCTTCCAGTTAGAGTTGTCTGATGTTACAAATTTTAGTTGTCCATGATCAGTCTATTCGTCATTACAGTCTGCTGTTAAGGCCTGATCTAAACAGTTCTTATAAAAAGTCTCTTTCAATATTGTTCGGAGTATTCAGTGTGAGTGGTATTGTTTCGAAGTACATAGTTTTCTCGTCAATTGCGTTTAAGTAATGTCCCCATCAAACAAAAGAAGCTTTAAAAGTTTGTTCAAAATCTTAATTTTCAATCGCGAGCAAGATCGCGAGTCAGTGTTAATACAATTATGTTGATGTGTATATGGTATAGGAATTGCGATACATCTAGTTAAATTTGAATTGCTGACTATATTTCAAATAAACACCTTTCATGAAAAGGTATTTTGAAACTAAAATATCGTATTACAATTTGATGAATATCAATAATCGTCCAAAGTTTTGAAAATTATCTAGTGAAAGCAGTCGAAACTGAATTGAAAAGCCAAAATGGGCCACAGTTCAGAACCGTTCACCAAACAATCTTTAAAAAATTGAGCCTGCTATTTTAACAACTACATATTTTGAAGAACCATGTTCCAAGAAAACCCCAGATACTATCTTTGTGGACTTATGACGGCCTTGCATAGCATCATCATTGTCTCGGAACTAGATTCAGTCAGTAAAGATTTCAAATCATTCCGTGAGCTTCCATTTGATGATGGGTTAAAAAAGACATTGATTGATCCTCCTCATGACCTTAGGTGGTCAAACTATTAGTCCTGTAGAGAAAAGGATAGTGGATGAAAGCATCATATGGTCTATTCTCATGCACATAGGTGGCTAAGGTCTCAGTTAAACGTGACTCTATCTCTTGTTTTACCGTCTAGCGCTGATCATGAGTTCATTCCCTAACGGTCATTTACTGTGTTATAATGTAGTCAACTAATTTTATATGTCTTTCAGAATACACTTAGTCACGTCTCCTATGTCCTTCAATCTTTCTTTACATTGGAGTATGTATTATTTTTTCCTAACCCGAAAAATGAAGAGCAGAAACAGGTTTGTTTATACGTTGATCCATGCAGTGAAAGTAAGAGTAAAATAACAAAGATTACTGAGAAGAAATAACGGATACAATCACCATATATAATGCAAAATTAGTAAATCTACAGTATCTACTTTCACTACTTACTGTATACTGAACTATGAACTAAAATTGGTGCAATGGATGATCGTTTGCTTCCCAGTCTTTTGTGTTAGTATTTTGTTAGTTAAGACTGGTACTAGACCTAGTTAAGACTGGTCCGCAGCATATACTCAAGAAGATGTTGTTAGATCATGCGACACCTTCTCTAAGTATTTGCATGGAGGTATGATATATCAAGTGTTTAATTATTTTCTATATATTGGCAAAAAATACTCGACGCGTTTCTGTTAAATTGAAATGTTACCGGGTTTAAAGTACGTACTTTAGTATTGCTTAATAGTGTAACCATACTCGGATGCAATTAAATTCATCTCGTTTTCGTCTAACGGTAATGTGTTGAGTACTAATAATACTAGCAATGTGTACTATAAATGAACAAATTATTTCACAATTTCAACAATATGCAGACACTTGACTTATCAACGTTGACCCCATCATCCGTGGACAGGGAATATAAAATTTAAAATGTTGGTCCACAATTATGTTACATTATGCTAAATTGTTTCCTAAACATATTTTTATACGTTCAAAATGTTTCGTTGGTTGATGATAGGCTGCTGAACCTATATTTGGCGTTGTATGCATAAAACACGCTGATAAATTTTCACTCAATATGGACATGGGAAAAGTTTTTGTTAGAAAACCCACCCCACCCAGCACCCACCACATCAGAGACAGGCACCACAACTCGCAGTTGTCCTGGGGAGGGCTCGTCAAGCCCTTGGGCATAGTGCCTGCTACCCGCTTGGGAAACCCAATTTCAATAGAACAATGGGAAACTCAAAGATGTTGGCTATAAGCTATTTTATAGAAAGCTCATATGACAGGAGACCTTACACTAATATTTACGTTTTACAAGGAACATTTGCGAAAATGGAATGAATTGATGATGATGATGATGAAATGATGATGGTTTGCATGCAAATTTACCAAAACAAAGACCGAGCCGTCCACTCAAAATTTCGATCAGCTGTTCGAAACTGTCTCATAAAATGGCTTATTGTCAAACGTAGTGGGTAGGATTGGGGTTGCCAAATACCTGGGTTATACAGTTCTTGAATGGGCACATTAGATGTTCTAGAATATAAAATACAACACAAAAACTTTGTTTTCTATTATAACATTTTCAATATATTGTTCTTCTTTTGTTTGGTCAAATTTTTGTTAGGAATAAGAAAAATGAACAGAATAACATTTTTTCAAATCATACATCATGAAAAGGGATCGTTCAAAAATTACGTCCAAGGTTTGAGGGGGGGAGAGGGTTCTAGATTTTGTGACAGTTTGTGACAGGAGGAGAGTGGGGGGTCTCGTCTTGTGTTACGTCCAACAAGAAAAAATACCTTATTACATTTTAGAAACAATTTGATTAGCTAAAAAATATTTTAATTTGCTGTTAAGGGAGTTAATTCACATTAAATTTCTTGTGAAAGCAGTGTACAAAGAAGACAAACCATTATATATTTTACAGTTGTACGTACAGGGGGGAGCGGGTAAGTGATTTGTGACAGATTGTGACAGGGGGGGGGGGGTTTGAAAATGCCGGAAAACGATGGACGTAATTTTTGAACGATCCCTAACCTTACATTTCTCGCACTTAGTTTCATAGGGGCGTAACTGTATTGATCGATTTCTCTTCGTCGATGTTTTCTTTTTATTATTGTGCCGAATTGTGCTAGATTATCGATGATGTTATGGTTAGGTGTGATAAATGATGATTGTAGGTATCTTGCACCAGAATCAATAATCATGGTTATAGCTTTTGAAACAATTGAGATCTTCTTCTTCTCTTCTTCTTCAATTGAGATATTAACAAAATATAAAATCGATTAAGAGAAATCGATCAATACAGTTACGCCCCTATGCAACAAAGCGCGAGATTTTTAATGTTAATCGACCCATTGTACAAATTAAACAATCCTTATAAACAGTCTGTTAGAAATAAAAATTTTGGGTTCCCACACTAAATTTTCGATTTGAGTGAAAAGTACCTAATATTAGGTACTTTTTTTTAACCGTGTATGTTTTCTGACGAAGACGAAGTCAGTTTGTTGTGACATCCTCAACCACAATTGCGTGAAAATATTTTCTTAAAATGCCTCCGAAGGAAAGAAATAATGCCTCCAAGAACGGTGAGTAAATACCCGAAGTTTTAAATTAGATAGAAAATAAATCTTTCATATTTATTTTCAGCGGGAGCAGCAAATAAATCCGCCCTTGATCTTGCCCGAGACACAGCAGCAAAACAAAATGGCGCTCGTAAACGTGCGAAGCTCTGCAACCAGGGATAATAATTGGAAGCTGTAAGTTTAATGGAAAAAGTTTGTAGAGTACCTCACGTGTTCAAGGGTTGAAAATGATCGATTTTTACGTGACGGAACTATTTTCAACGGAAATAATTAATAATAAATTTCTACTCCTAATTCTTTCCAGCTCGATGAAGCGATGTCCAAAGGGAATGGTGCCGGTTGTACCAACAGTGGCCTTGTATTTGTAGCGATAAACACCGCTGAAAGCTCGACAGAAGACAATGGGCAAAGATATCTTGATCTGATGAATTTAAGGCAAAAAGCAGTTCAGGTAGACAAAAATCAGTATGCCGAAAAACGTTCGATTGCCGGCAAAAATATCAAAAACAATTGTACAATGACAAAATTAATTCTCAGGGCCAGTGTTGTAAAATGTCATTTGCATTCTTTATCATAATTTTCCCAGAACTTCTTTCAGTAGTTAGCTATCAACTATCAAGTATGGCAAACTTATAGCGCTTAAATGTGACTACAACTTTGTCCAACAAGAAATTGCTGTAAATATGTAATCTGGGGCGTGGGAGGCAAAATGTCATTCAAATGACACGTGACATTTTGGAGAGATTTCACTCTCTAGCCTCAGATGTTATACATATTTAGCAATGTACCTTTGGACAAAAATATAACACTACTCAAGCGTTATGCGTGCATCTAAAATTTTGAAGTAAATTTGGCTTCCGAAAAAAGTTATGAACAAATTAGTCAAATGACATGCAGATGACATTTTACAAGCCTGCTCAGGGGAATCATGTGTCTCCATTAGCAAGGTCACTGTACTCAGGAAAATCGTCAATCGATTCAATCGTTGACATTATTGAAAATAGCCAGTCAAACACCACGTAGTTGAAACCAGGTTCAGCCAGAAAGCTAGTAACCGAGTTTACTGCCGCTGCCAACGTTTCAAATAATCCAACGAAAAGCTCCCATCAACGATGGAAGTGTCTGATCCCGGATTATCCACCGAGTTGTACGGGAAATGAACTGTTGAAGATGCCTTCGATGACTGGGATGTTGGTCTAAATACAAGTTTACAAGTCCTTGCCAGCAAAGTGTTTGCTGCTGATATGCAACCAGACTCAAAGCCCGAGGGGTCAGATGATCGATCACGTATCCCAGTTCCTTGTCTGTCCCAAGGTCATGGTAATGCATCTCGGCCAAGAAATCGCACCTTCTCAATTCTTCCAACAAGCTCTGACGACGATTTACCGAATGACAGGAAGCTTGCTAGACCTGGAAATAATTAATACTTTTTATACATTTACTAGACTAGAGAAAGTACAGCAGCGGGTTGCTTCAAGAGTAGGAGCCAACCATTTGTCACACATTACAACATTGGCTCATGCTACACGAATCAACAAAGGCATCGCTGAGAAAAACGCTAACTTGAACAAAGCAATGAAATACGCAGTTGCGCGTAAAGTTATTCGGGACGTTGAGTGTCAATCTTGCAGCAGATAATACATCAAAATAACCAACGTGACAAACTGTTTTTTCTTGAATTTCTTGATTTATTTCTTAAATCTTATGTGGCTTTATTTTTACTTCACGTGATTACAGAACATTTTCATAAACTGTCTTCATTTTCACTTCACGTGAGCTGTCGGATATTTTACTTGAATTGTTACATTTCATCTGTTTGTTATGTGTTTGTTATGATAAACCAAACCATGTTTGTTAAATTTTAACACTGTATGGCTTTCATTTGATTAATAAATATTCACATCAAAAGCATTTTATTCAATTTTCTAGCAAAATACTATCGAACAGTAAAAATTGTGGTTATACTATACACCGTATTGTAGAAGTACTTATTTCTTTACTATTCATAACAATACGTGTATACAGCCAAACCTCCATGAGTCGATGTTTTATGACTCAATATCGACTCATGGATGCAAATTATGCCATATTATGCGTTATTGTGATGGTCCCTTCCAAGAGCTTCTTAAAGATTTCCCATTCCACATATTGATATTTCCATGAGTCTAAGTTCCCTTCAATATCGACTCATCTCATGGAGGTTCGACTGTAATACACATTTTTGTATAGTCACTTTTGAGAAACAATTGAATTTAAGGTAAAATTCATTTAATGCTCAGTTTCATCAACAATAAGTTTACTATAAATCGAATTGTTATGCGAAAAAAAATGTATGAAATTTATCAAATTTTTGTATTGTTACGATGCTTGACACCCCTATAACAATACATTCTAATGTATTTCTATAATTGCATCTACAATATATTCTATATCAATTTTATTGTTTTGTATGGTGGTGTTACAATAAATTGTATTGTTTTTCTAAAATATGTTTTATTCGGGTGGCCGTTCAGCAGTATAAAGAAGAATCTTTTCGCAAATTCAAGCATCAAATTAACATCAGCATTAAGCATCAAATAACAAAGGACGAATTTTGAATTGTGCGCATTTGCAATTACTAACATCATGCGAGCAAATTTCAATCAACTTCACTTCAGTGCTGTTCGTAGAGTAGAGTGCACATAACTATTAAGACTTGTCTTATTCTACGAAATAACTTGAATTAAAATTAAAAGATACTGTTTCATTGAATAGAATCTTAATTTTTTTTTACAACAAATATAATTTTGAAAAAGTATAACCGGCGCGTGCTTACTCGTAATTTTAATGCTGATTATATTGACAGCTACCTCAAAAAACTGAAAACAGAAATACGCCGCTCGGTGCACAGGTTGGACAATTGACCACGCGACGCCTCTGTTTCTAACAGACTGTTTATAAGGATTGTTAAATTTGTACGATGGGTCGATTAACATTAAAAATTCTCGCGCTTAGTTTCATAGGGGCGTAACTGTATTGATCGATTTCTCTTAATCGATTTTATATTTTGTTAATATCTCAATTGTTTCAAAAGCTATAACCATGATTATTGATTCTGGTGCAAGATACAATCATCCTTTATCACACCAAACCATAACATCATCGATAATCCAGCACAATAATAGAAAGAAAACATCGACGAAGAGAAATCGATCAATACAGTTACGCCTCTATGAAACTAAGTGGGAGAAATGTAAGGTTATCATGAGTATGATTTGAAAAAATGTTTTTCTGTTCATTTTTCTTATTCCTGACAAAAATTTGACCAAACAAAAGAAGAACAATATATTGAAAATGTTATAATAGAAAACAAAGTTTTTGTGTTGTATTTTATATTCTAGAACATCTGCAGTGGTGCAATTTATCAACAATGCCTGCTGAGTGTGATTCTTTTGTTTTGTATTTTTCTCTGCTCCTCTTTGCCTATGACGGTGACTTTCAGTCAGAAAGACAAAGCAGGAGTAGCTTAGCCAACTCGGTTTGCCAACAACGGGCTGAAGCTGATGATCATTCGGCACAAATTTCCTGTCTTTGTCTTTCAAGTGATAGTGAATACCCATGCATTTTTATAGGGCCGTCACATTCACGCAGCAGCGAGTGAACTGAATGGACTGTCACTGCGGGCCGCGTGTGCAATGAGAATAGACGTCCTTGTTTACTTTATCATTGATTGTTGCTGCTAACCATTTTCAGTTTTCACTTCTAGGAAGTGAGTGTGAAGAGGCAATGGTATCAATATCCTACAAATTTCAGTCACTGAGATTGAGAATTCGCACCCCTGCATCTGATGTACCCATCCAATAACTGTATAACCTATTGTTTACTATATAATGTAATGTAATTGGGTTGTTCCCACATAATAGTCAATGGTATATTTTTATCCGGGTGGGGCAAGAGTGCGCGTGGGGTAAGAGTGCGTTTTCGATTGTTTGTAGTTATAAAAGAAGATAAACACTTCAAATGAGGTTGATCGAAGAGCTTTCGGAGTATTGAGCGTGAGGTGTTGTGCCCAACTATTCGGAGGTAAACAGGAGAACGGCATGTGGTGGCGCCGCATATATCACGAGCGATAGTGTTACCAGATGTATAAATGTATCGTGTTAGTCTCATGATAGGTAGGTATACCAAAGCAAAAATGGTAACTTGGCTAGGAAACCTCGCGGTTAATAAATGTGGAAGTGCTGAAAGAACACTAAGCAGCGAGGCAAATGTAATAATAATAAAAATCAGAAGAAATGTATGGTTATTGTTAAGTTTATATAACATGGCAGACTACGGAGGGCTGGACATGATGTTCGTATGTCGAAAGAGAGTCAAACTAAAATTATAATTAGTCGAGAGTTCGGAACAGGCAGATGGCATTTTGCAGTTGAAAAGGACTAGAGGGCGCTCAACGGTCAGGGCGACTGGAAGCAAATGGCCCAGGATTGCGACTCCACTCTGGGGGGACTCTGTCATGCATTTTTGTATATGTATCTTCCCCCCTCAATCTTTGGACATTTTTCAATAGCCTCAAATAGAATTATCATGGTTTGTTAACTCTACTTGAATGGCATAAGCTCGTGAGATGTCTCAGTTCGGCACAAAAGAAAAAGTTCAAGGTCAACCTACCTCCAGCGCTTTGATGATCGATGCATTGTAATCGACTGTTTTTCGCATCACCGATTTCCGAAGCCGTTTCCCATCAAAATCATCCTGCGTCATGGGAAGCCCACCACGAAAACCATTGAAGTGGTGATACGGCCGGTGGTGGTAAAAGTTATGCTGGGGCTTCTGCGATTGTGGATTCTGATAGCTCAGAATACGATTGATTGGGGGAGGGTTGGCATAGCTTCCGCCTCCCATTGGATCTGGTGGAGGTTGCGAAAACTCCATCTTTGTTCTTATCTAGCACTTCTACACTTAATATTAATTTGGTCTTATCCACGTTAAACTAAACTGTATTTAATTGAAAATAAATTCTCGTCCCACGAAATTTTATGCATTTCCACAATAAGCACTTTTCACCAATGCAAATTTTTTACGCGCACATATTCCAAACTCGATTTTCACTTCAATTATCGGATTAAACTATAATTCATAAACTAAAGCACTCGCGATTATTTGAAATATCGATAATTAACGAAAAAATGCCCGTATTTACCAGGAGACGCTATTTTTATGGATTTTCTCAAGAAAAACTGAACCAACGCGTGAAAAAGCGACCATTTTCACCGAATGACGTTTATGACATTTTTAACAGAGGGGGACGAGGACGAGTCCTTTTATGTCGGATTAAATTATGGTCCAATGCACCGAGTTCATCATTGACGTTTGAGACGGGCGCTGTTTACTTAGAATGAATACTTTTTCATTCATCGAGTTCATGCAAGTGTTCATTTTTAGTAAACAGCGCCCGTCTCAAACGTCATTGTGTTCATTCGGTGCATTGGACCATACCGACAAAGCAACAAAAATGCAAATGGCTGCGTACTTTTAAATACTATGTCGAAAACACGGTAAAAACGTTTTAGCCAGAACACTTTTTGTGCTACATATACACGGAATCTTGAAGATACCCATTAAACGGTATTCATTAACCCATTTTTTGCCGTCTAAGACGAATTAAGTACTGTCCATTTAATTCCACCAGTTAATTTTCGTTATCTTTGCAGATACGTATTTCGACCACAACTGTGTGGTCGTCTTCAGTGTCTTGTACTTGACTCGACTCGACATTTTTTGCAATATTGTTATAAAATGTAAAAAATAAATAAATATGGGGATTTTTAATAGAGGTTACAAACTATACTAATAAAAATCCACACATTTTTATTGGCAAAAATCTTAAAAAAATTGCAAATAAATTTTATGTGTGCGTTAATCAGGGGGGGAGTAAGCCTGTCATCCACGAACAAATCAAGCCTACCCAAGATGTATTATCTGGGCCACGCCGCTTGGAAAAGGCGGGCCACCCCGCTTGGCAAGTGTAACATGCTTCTATAACACTCCCCGGAAAACCGTTCACCAGAAAACCATTCCCCAGAATCCATCATTCCCCAGAATGAAACATTCCCGCCCGAACTAAAAGAAAGCCATTTAAAAACTCAAAATAATTCTAGAGAAAATATTTCATATGGTCCTTTCTAACAAAAGTTAACAAATCGAGTTCTTAGTTTACACACATTACTTACCATTAAAACTTTACATTAAATTTAAATCCAATCAATTTTTTTCACTAAAAAAATATAGCAGTGCAAAACGGCCAATTTGATTTTTCGAAGAGCGAACGATCGGAATCTAAATACATTTTTATTTTGGACATTATATAATTGGATCAATTAGGGCATCTTTAGTAATGTTGCAGTTATAGTTATATTTATTTCCCGAGTTTTACATTTTATAACTGTCAAAGATATAAAACAAGTAATGCATCTTCAGTAGCAGTTATAAACTGCACATGTTTTATACTGGAAAAAGAAAAAATAATGTTCCGAGGCCAATTCAAATGTCAAATTGTTATGCTGTCGATGAAACAGTATTTTTGTAGCTGATGACGTCATCTTCTATTGTTTTGAACGAAATAAAACTCGAGTAAATTCTGTTGCAAATTCGTGCAAAAATACAACTGAGCAGTATTCCAGTTATAAATTTCCAGACGAAACTGTTCGAATTTTTAAAACTATAACGTCTGTTGAAGACGGCATTTTTACAGTTCCAATTTCATTTCCTAACTCCCATACGATTTATAACTCTACTATAGATGCCCTTAGGAGTACAATAGGTGGTTGAAAAACAAATTGAGTATTGTGCGAGATAAATATGAGACTTTTTAAAATTATCAATCATAAACCTACGGCTTCCAAAACAGTATAAATAATTTGTTTTCTGTGCAGTGAGCCGGGAATCGGGTCCATAGGCCGAAGTAGTGATTTACCCTACTTTAGTATAAAAACGGAAATGTCCCTTTCAACGGGCTCCCCGAGGGCACCTCACGTTCCAAGTGTTATCAATGTGGTCGTTAATCGATTTCAAGCGCCTTAACATTTTTTTTATGGAAATTCATTTAGCAAAAGCATTGTTAGAAATTGATCCTGAAAACCACTCTTAGAGCGGAATAAAACTTGAAATGTTACTTGGGATCACTTTGTAGGCGGCATTAAGGATGGTGATCGCTCGGCAGTTCTCACACTCCTTGTAGATGGGGCATAAGACCCTTTGCTTCCACTCCTCCGGTAGCTGTTCAGTTTCCCAAATTCTGACAATCAGTTTGGGTAGGCAAACTGGTCAGCTATTTCCGGGCCCATCTTGATGAGCTCAGCTTCGATACCATCCTTACCATCCTACTTTATTGGTCTTTAGCTGTTGGATGGCATCCTTAACTTCCCTAAAGGTGGGGGCTGGTTGGCTTCCATCGTCCGCTGAACTAACGTTATCATCTCCTTCGCTGCCTTGACTTTCACTGCCTGTACTCTCAGCGCCTTTTAAATATTCCTCGAAGTTCTGCTTCCACCTTTAGGTCACCACACGTTCGTCCGTCAAGATGTTTCCATCCTTATCCCTGCACATCTCGGCTTGCGGCACCAAATGAAGCCTTTGCGGGATGCATTGAGCTTCTGAAAGAACTTGCGTGTTTCTTGAGAACGCCACAGCTGTTCCATCTCCCCGCATTCCGCTTCTTCCAGGCGGCATTTCTTCTCTTAAAAAATGCGGGTCTGTTGTCTCCGCTTCCATCTATAACGTTCCACGTTCTGCCGGGTCCCTTGCTGCAGTACGACCGCCCGCGCTGCGTCCTTCTCCTCCAGTATCTGTCTGCACTCTTCGTCGAACCAATCGTTCCGTCGACTTCGTCCCACATACCCTACATTGTTCTCCGCTGCGTCGTTAATGGCTGCTTTAACACCTTCTTCCACCAACGCGGTGGGTCACGATCGATGGACAGCAGGCGTACATCGTCTATAAGGGGCAGATCGCCTATATGCAAACACTGCAAAGAACAGACCGACACTGGCATATTTTGTGTACAAAACAAGAAATTGCTGGGGCAGAAAAGCTACGCGAACGTGACGAGAAGAAGACGAGTGGTGCGAAAACCCCGATCGTCAAACCGGCAGGCAAGCGATCTGTCGTTCCACCACCATCGTTGGAGGCCTTCCCCGAGATACCGAAGCCGGCGAGTCAGACCGAACCGTCTATTTTTTTTTCTTTTTATAGATGGTAACGGAAATCTGCTATCAGACACCTGGGGAGGCGAACCCAGGTAGTGTGGGGATGGGATCACTACTCCCAACCCACTAAAACCAACTCCTTCTTCTCCAGTCACAACCCCGGCCCGCAATTAAGCAATACATCAGGGGTGCGACTATTTGAGCAACACTCTCCTTGACGCCTCAACTCTCCTTAACGTCCCATGCACCACCTGTGCACAACGACACACTGGCACCATATGTGCCACAACACTCACCTGCCTGTGCTACGGGAATAACAGCAAGGAAATTGCAGGTACCTTGCAGGAGGCACCTCTTGATGATATCACACAACACGACAGTCCTCGTTCAGGGTGGTATCCACTCCGTCCTGCAACAGGGTGGTACCACCTGTCTGCCAAGCCGGAGGCGACCCTAGGGCAGTGAATCATCCCAGGCAACGGTACCTCGGCACCAGTCAGGAGGTAAAGGTATCTTACAGGAGTCTGGTGCCCCGCTGTCCAGGTTGACCTCACTCAATGTAGTGGCTCTCTAGTCCTGCACTAGAGAACCCTACTTGTCCACCCATCCAGAGGGGATGCGTACATGACTGGTACCCTGGTTGCTAAGCACCTTACCATGACAACAATCCCCCCGGCATAGGTAAACCACTCATTCTACTGCCGAAGCAGTTGCTCACTTCCCTGTTAAGCAGGGACCCTCACTGCGGGTGTGTGGGTACCACCCACTGCCACCCTACTGCCTAAGCAGCCACTCGATCAATCATCCTTACCGTGTGAGACTTACTTGTGTGCTCACCCTTACATTGGAGAACACACTCCGTGAGGATATTACCCCCATTCTCCTTGAAAGTAATACCCTCATCTCCTTTGCACTTGCACCACTTGTGCACCACTTGGAGGTGCTGCCACCCACTTACCGCCGAAGCAGCCCTCACTCTGTGGAACCGTTACCCAAGCAACCAGAAGTTCGGATAAGAAGGGCTATTTTGGCTTAATCAGCTTTCATTTTAAGTAATTTTTTGTATGTAACGGAACTTTAAGTGAACTTTAAAGTTCCGTTAAGGATGCTTGGAACTTGATGTGAACCATAGTGAACCAATTAGTTCGGTTAAGAGTAAATTTAAGTAAAATCTGAACTTCTGGTTGCTTGGGTAACTACCTGGCTAATTATTTCACCCCCCATTCATCATTAATTCATCCTCTCGGTACGGGTCGCCTGACACCTTGGGATTCGGGGTTAGGGGCTTGTATGCTTTAAGCGGCACACGGTCGCTTGATAGGGTTTGCTTGCGGATACTTGTGGTTTTTGGGAGGGAATTAACAGAGCCCCCTGTTAACCCCACCACCTCCTAGGCAGAACCCCCTGACTCGCAGACAGCTGGGGAGGGGTCGTCAAGCCCTTGGATATGGTCCCTGCTGCCCCCAAGACCGAACCGTCTGTCACAATAAATCAGTCAGCCAGCTGCAAGCACCGTACGAACGGTGTCCCCTAGCCCGCTATTGCTAACACAACAAGCATGCAGCTCATCGTCGTCATCGCTACAAACACATGAACAGAGTGCCGAAGTGGTATTGGTCGACGTCTTTAGAAAGCCTATTAGCGCATTTCGATCACATAGCCGAACAGCCGGCAATGAGACGGATGAATCGTCAACTTCGACAAGAAGTAGCCGAAGCCGAGGTCGCCCGCCCGGCAAGAAGCAACGATGCGAAGCCGATGATGACGAGCTGGATGAAGGCAAAAAACTATTCCATTCCCTACTACAAATCCTTTCTAGTCCATGCAAATCCCCGCCTCGTAATTCCCATGGTCATTCCAGACATAAAATCAATCCTTTCAGATATCTCCCAAATTTCCATCCATATCCGACCTATCCTATGACCGATCCTATGATGATATTTATGGACGTCGTGGCTTGGGTAGCTGTCGTACTCACGTCCCAGCTGCGCGAAGAAATCGTCATTATCATCATCAGTGCTTCCGGAGTGTGGACCATGGACGTTGATTATGCTGAAGTTGCAGAATCGGCCTTTGATCCTCAACCTGCACATTCTCACATTGATCGGCCACCACCCGATCACGCGCCTCTGCATATCGCCTATCATTATGAAAGCTCCCACTTCCACTTCATCATCAACATAATTATATTGAGACTGACACTTGTGAACGATGATTGACAAATCTTCCACATAATGTACATATTTACATCAGAGTTTTCAGAACATTTTAAATTAAAGTCGGGTGGTTCAATACCCGGAAAATAGGCAATTAACATTTATTGAATTAAATTTGCCTTACTTCTGGTTTTCCCATACATTTTTTTCTATTTTCAACTACTATTGTTTCACGAGCTAAAAAAGGTAATGGTAAAAATGTTAATGCTTTTAAATTGTTTTTATAAGTATTATAATGAAAACTTTAAAATACAACATTAAACACTCATCAGTTATTAAGAGTTATGAATTCAATTCGACTTAATAAATTTGACGACGGTTCAACACACACCGACTGGAAGATGCAACGGTGAAACGGTCCTTCGTTGAAAAACTGGAGACACGTGCTACAGATATTTCGGAAGGTGGCAGCGTGGAAGACCAATGCACCGCCATCAAGCATGCCTTCATCGCCACCAGCGAGTACAATCTGGGTGAACTGTGCACCCAGAGAAAACAATGGATCACCTATAAGACCTGGAGGAATATAGAGGAGCGAAGAGCAGCCAAAGCCGCGATAGAGCCATCAAAAACCAGAGGAGCCAAAGTCTTAGCCCGTCAACGATACTCGACTCTTGAGACCGAAGTAAAACGCTCATGTCGACGGGACAAGCGAGCGTGGGCAGACTCTCTGGCCGACGAAGGAGAGAGAGCTGCAGCAACCGGGGACATTCGCCTCCTCTACGATATCTCACGAGGCCTTCTCGTGTAGAGTTCTGCATAGTGCAACATGGTGTGTATCAGTGGAGAACACACAACGGTTCATCAAAAGATGCCTGTGGTATATAATTCGAGCCTAGTGGCCTCACAACTGGATCTCAAACAACGAGCTCCATCGTTGTTGTCACCAGAGGCCGATAGCAACAGAAATTCGGAATCGGAAGTGGGGCTGGGTCGGCCACACTTTACTTAGGGGTGGGAACGAAATCTTTAATCATGCCTTAGACTGGAACCCAGCGGGACATCGCAGTAGAAGCAGGCCCAGAGACTCATGGCAGCGTAGTCGACCGAAATCCTACCTGGCAAAAGGTTAAAGCGATAGCTGGACAACGCTTGTGTAGTATTCAGAGTTGCGGCTAATTATTTTAGTTTGTATAAGTGATTCTAGACTATGAATTGATTCTGCTATTGCGGATAGCACATCAAACATAATCAATCAAATATACCAATTTCGTGAAATCACATATTTCGCGTGTCCCAATTTACCGTACAATGTGGCAAGTTTCACATTAGACTTGATTCGAACTCTCAATGTTGCATATGCACAAATACTGATCCCTATCGTGAAAAAAAATGTAAACATTGCCCTCATGAAACTTCACTCTCCATTTGAATACGGGTAAATAAAAATTATCGTATGACGTCATGATGCAACGGTTCATTGCTGCGCCGCAATGAAGTATTCAGAGTTGCGGCTAATTATTTTAGTTTGTATAAGTGATTCTAGACTATGAATTGATTCTGCTATTGCGGATAGCACATCAAACATAATCAATTCATAGTCTAGAATCACTTATACAAACTAAAATAATTAGCCGCAACTCTGAATACTACAGCTTGCACCATCGGAGGTGTACAGGATCCATAAGTATACATATGTCAAGATACAATTAAGTGGTGGAATTCAATGGGATGACAGGTGAAAACATTCCATTAAAAAGCTCAAAATAATTTTCTTATCATCCATAAGTTATCTGAAGGATATCCGACGAGTTACTTTTATTGATTGTAACCGTTTGGTTACAAATTGTAGATTTTTGTTTTGTATTTATGATGTTTTGTCGGAACCTTCACGTTTCTTGTGCAATAACAGTAGATGCTACCACAGAAGCGTTAGGGATTGTGCCGCTGTAAAAGAATGAACATGCTACCAATTATTCAACATGGCATCATTATGGAAGCAAATGTCATGTTGACGGAAAATGGATAGAAAATAGTGGAAAAATAAAGTGGGAATTTGTTATAAAAGAGTAGCTAGTAGCTATTGCCCAATTTCGGCCTCTTAATAAAACAGGCGTCCGTGTGCTGACGACGTGAATTTCAAAGTGCAGTGTAATGAAGTGAGTAAACCCCCCCCCCCCCCCCCACTAGCAGGAGCTAGATTTAATAGTTGGGAAAAAGTGTTCAGGTAATCCGATGATGTTCACTGCAAAACTCGGTTTTAATACCAATTTGTCCTTTAGGACCTCTCTTTTGCCTCTCTTTTTCTACGATGTTTTCGGACTGCTTTTCCGTCCAGCACACGTCTAGCCCGCGAAGCCTTCAGGCTTCCGCGCCTAATCCGTCAAGGATACTGACGTCCTTCACCGGACGATTCCTCGGGCCGTAGGCCCTAACCGTAAAGGAGGAATTCCCCTCTCGGCCGTCCAAGGTGGCTAAGAAACGGCCGGCCGATCGCGCCTACGAGGGAAGACGCCTGCCCAACATCGTCCAGCAACGCCCGCTGTCTCCGTCGGACGACGATCGTCCGCATCGCCGCTCGTCTCGATAGTCGGCGAGATTTCTGGCCTTTTTCGCTGTGGCGGCTATTTCGGCCCCGGGTATGTACCGGTACGATCGATTAAATTAGGATACACTTAACAAATTAACACACAATTTGATTACACAGAACAACACGCACACGCCACGGTGTTAGTTTTTGTTTACCGCGAAAAACCCTTGATTACCCAGTAGTTAGCCGACCCTGGGATTGCCGGAGAGTCTCTTGTGTCCTGGTCGGACTAGATACTGCGTATTGACGAGTAGTTTCATGATATAGCATTTGTCAGTATTTGGCATGAAGGCTTGATTGTAAAATTCACAGCAAATAATTTTGAAAATTCAACGACGTGTAAAATTGCAGGTTATCCCATCAAACGAATTAACATTCGATATTCAATTAAATTTGATTGAATTTTACAAGCAAGCACCGTTTAAATTTATTTCGATTTAAAAGAATAGTGAGATCGATTGAATGTTACGTTTATTTGCTTGCTCCAAATATGTGCATGAAAATACATTTAAAATCACAACATATTTTTATCTGTGTTGATGAATTTCAATTTTCATCTGTACATTATTAAATTGATCCAAAAATACTTATCAGATTGCTCACCGCAGGTAAACTATCAGAATTCTAGATCTGATAGATTATCTATAAGAGCGAGTGTTCCCCAAGGCAGCATAATGGGGCCCATATCGTATAACATTTTTACTTCTGACTTACCTGATTTACCGCCATGGTGTCAAAAATCTTAGTTTGCAGATGACACGGGTCTTTCCGCCAAAGGGCGAAGCCTTCGAGTCATTTATAGTAGATTGGAATAAAGTTTGGATATTTTTTCCTTTTTATTTGAAACCTTCTAGCAGACATATTGTCACTATGAATGGGGCTCAAATTATTTGGTCTAGCGAAGCTAAATATTAAGGACTTATGTTTAATATCATAAAGAATTGAATTTCAAAAATCCTATTGAAGGCATTCAAGCGAGATGTTACAAACGTTTCAAGTGTCCATATCCACTAGTTAATAGAAAATTATAACTTTGTCCTTAGCACTTAAGCTCTTAATTTTCGATTTAAAGCACCGCCATCGGGGTGACAATGGGTCTGGGGGGTGAGAATGGGTCATCGCCCTCACCGGCAGCCTGGAGGTCGTAGAGCAAAATCCGTCAAAAAGGTCTCTTATATTTTAGTCTTCTTGCCCTCAGATTCATTCAATCCATTCTACATTTATTCTAAGTGTTTGAAACAGCGACCCATTCTCACCCCCATTTGACCCATTGTCACCCCCGACGACGGCATGTTTACTTGTCGATGTACAGCATGTCTTAGTTGTGTCCACTTGTATGGACCTCCATATAAAAGTAATGGCTTTATACAAACAACAAAAGCTTAAAATAACAGTGAGTTTTAGAACAATTTTCAGGCCAAAACGCCTTTAGCGTTCATGTTCTCTAGATCCATCATTTCACTATTCAGCAAAATATAATTCGAAAGGTATATAAAAGTTAGTTGAAAATTTGTTCCCTTTCTAGAGCGATTACCTTACGAAACCGAAAATTTGAGTTTTGCATGGCCTTCAAGCAAGTAGGGGAAATGGCATGTTACGACTTATTATTGTCAAAGAAAAATTAAACCTAAATTTGCTCCGAAGAATAATAATAGTTAAAAAAAAATTTCAAATGCCGTAATTTCCCCTATGTTTTTTAAAATCATATAGGGGAAATGTTCCGATCTCCATCTCACTGTATATATATTAATCTCATCGCTAAACAAAGAAATACGGCACAAAATTCGTCGCTTCTTTTTGTCAACATGCGTGCACACTGCTGAAAAAAATCACAAAAATAATAAACAAACCAAATTCCTTTCCATTGCTCTGTTTTTGATGGGATGGAAATAGGAGCTATGAGATGAAGTGGCGAACCGTTCCCCTATCCAAAATCTCATTTTACTCTAATTAATTTCTTTAAAAAAAGATATAAATATAGTTTGATCTGGCTAATCGAATCGAAAAAAAAACACTATTCGAAGTATATCATTTCAGCAGCAATTCAAAACCATTATAAGTAGCGAAGTAGCGGAACAGAACCTTTCATAATCAATTTAAGTCGAAACACGTAATGTACAGTAAGTTGAACTAATTAGCTTTAATTGTTCTGATTGGCTCTATACATGACGACGTTGTTTGTTTTCTCTTCATGGTAATTCGATATGAAATCACCACAACTAGGAACATGCTCTAATACTGTTCTGTATGAACAGTACATATCTTGAGAATTCCTCTATTATTGCCTAGAAGAAACAATGCACATTCTGTATAAGTGCTTCATTATAAGAACGTATATAATGCGCAAAAAACTATTGGCTCGCTTGCACATGTGCTATCATAGGACATATTTTTGCGGATTGAGATAAGAATTACCTGTATATGAGACTATAAAGCTGAATGAGTTATAATCAAAGTAAATTTGAGATTTTTTTTAAATTATATTATTGACTAATTATCTACTACATCCATTCATCTCTTAGACTAGGTGTTCCGCACCTTATGATGCAGGGTTATGATGCGGGCTTAGTTCAAATCAGTGCTTTGAACTTAATTTCAACATTTTTGCATACCTGAGCAACTGACATTTTTTATCAACTCAATCGTCTATCGAGAACGCGCCATATTGCTATTACGCATATTCGAGAATGTGTTTACAGATGAATTCTCAAATTTTATGTTTTTGGTACAGTGCCTATTTTTCTCCAATCAATGGCGCATGAATTTATGAGAAGTAGAATAAAAAGTTAAACCAATCATAATTTAACTTCTAATAGAACTTCACGGTCTTGATCTTATATTTATCTGGCCCTTTCTTCTCCGGAAATCGACCTTTGTCTTTTCCGCGCCCGTTTGTATTGCGCCTCATGTTGTAGCAATCCCGCTCATACAGCTTATACCCATTCTCCATCACTCACTGCTTACATTTTTGCCTTTATACTATACGTAAAGGTAATATGTGGTAATATGTTCGATCTGCGCGACATACACCTGAGCACCACACAATGCTCGAAGGTGAACAGGGCTGGGCTCCTGCCTGACCTGCTAAAAATGTGCTTCCCGGGAACACAAGGTATTTACCGGGTCCCTTATCCTACTTGCATTGATCCCCCGGAACCACTGGATGCTACGACTTCTTCGGGGAGGGGTGAGGGTGCGGTCGTGCTAATAAACTTCTTCTAAAGTTCCGGCCCCTAGCTTAGGCTAATTCGCTGACTGGCTCGCTTAGATCCGTCATTCCACGTGTATTCCTCGTGACACATTCACTCTGCGATATTATCCGCCCTTGGGACAGGCATTCCCCTTCGTATTTCCGCAAACCGCGGACTCCGGCATCTGTTCAACATTCTCACATTCTACACATACCGTCGTCGGGGGTGACAATGGGTCAAATGGGGGTGAGAATGGGTCACTGTTTCATCTAGTTAGAATGCATGTAGAATGGATTGAATGTATCTGAGGGCAAGAAGACTAAAATATAAGAGACCTTTTTGAACGATTTTGCTCTACGACTTTCTGGCTGCCGGTGAGAGCCATTTTCACCCCCCAGACCCATTGTCACCCCCGATGGCGGTAACGGTAAATTCTCGGGTACTTATTCAAAAGGACGTATGTGATTTTGTAAACAAAGATTCAAACGTCGATTTGTCCAATCTGATGGCACTCCCACGCAAACCAACACCACCAACAGGTAGCCGAAGGTTGCCCCTACCTGTTCGGGGTCATGGCTTGCGTGGGAGTGCTATCAGATTGGACAAATCGACGTTTGAATATTTCTCGCTTAACTTTTCAAAAGGACCTAAGTAACATTTTTTTCATGAATTAATTTGAATAGCGCAATCAACAGAACAACATGAAAGATTTCGATTGCAGTACTCAAATTAATTCATGAAAAAAATGTTACTTAGGTCCTTTTGAAAAGTTAAGCGAGATTTGTTTACAAAATCACATACGTCCTTTTGAATAAGTACCCGAGAATTGGTATGTCCGAACCGATATAAATACTTCCGGAAGCATCCGGAAGGACCGACTTCGCCATTCTTTCTGTTCTGTACCGGAATGAGCCGGTCCACCTTCCTTTCTCCGTACTATCCCAACGCCATCCCACTGCTGCCACATCGCCATCGAACGAATTTTCGCCATCTTTCTCATATTCCCGGTAACTCTCCGCTGGTAACATTCGATGTCTTCCGCCATGGTGATCCAAATAGGTACCATCCCGGCGATAACGCATATTGCCTCCGACGATATCGTTCTATACGCGCTTGCAACTCGCTTTTTAGTTTTTCACGGTTCTGTTTGGTTTGCAGTGCATTCCCCAGTATCGACGACGAGACACTAGCAAGCAGACGCCTCGTGCTGCTTCTGGGGCCGGGATCGTTTGATATGGTCCTCGTTATCACGTTCATTGCCTTTGCCGACTTTTCACAGGCGTAGTCGTCATGGCTGTTGAAGTTCAATCATCACTCCCAGATGCTTCAATGCCCACCGATGACGATCTTCATCTGCTAGATCGCTTTACAGTTGCTGACCAATAGCACCTCCGTTTTGTGGTGAGCTATTTGTAGTCGAACTCCATTCATCCAGCACTCGATCGTGACTATCGCCTCTGTCACAGACGCCTCCACTTCTTCGAGTGTCTTGTCCATCACTGTTAATGACACGTCGTCCGCAAAACCAACAATTTTCACTTTCCTTGGCAGCCACAGTGTCAGGACTCCATCATACATCCCGTTCCACATGGTTGGGCCAATAATGGAGCTCTGAGGAACACCCGCTGTAACACGCATCGACTTTTGCCCTTCGTTCGAGTCGTACACCAGGGGCCTCATTGCGCATCTCCATTCGACAGCTCTTTCGTATGTCAGTTTGCATGGTTTGCTCGTTTCGAGTCGAGGTGCGCAATGCCACCCCAGGACTCTGGAAGTAGCTCTTTAGAATGTGACAAAGATAGTCGGGAACCCGCATTCTGTGCATCGCAGCGGCAATTGCAATCGCTGGTGCTGTTGAACGGGTTTTTCACGTCTATCGTAACCACTAGCGCAGTATCGAACTCCTCTTCATTTCTGTTTGGACGCTTTCTCAGCACACTCGTTCACTGTCCAGATTGCATCCACTGTCGATACTTCTTTGCGAAATCTTATCAGCATGCTTGATAGTCCACGCTCACCCTCCATACAGCCTGTTGAGGATAATCCTCTCCAGGAGTTTCCCAACTGAGTCTAATCATGCATGGATATAGGGATATACGAGGTCAGATTCCTCGTCGGTTTCCCTGGTTTTGGCAGCAGTACCAGCTTCTGGGTCTTCCACATTTGTGGAAAGTCACCCTCGTCCACGTACCTCTGGAGTACCGTTCTGAACACATCCAGATATGCCAAAATTGCAGCTTTCAGAGCCAAGTTTGACCGGAGACGAGCCAGCCTAGGGAAAAAAGCCACGTTTAGTGTTCCATCTGGACCTGGGGCTTTATTCGTTTTCAGGTGCATCGCAGCTTCTGCTAGCTCGTCATTGGACACTCCCTGACCCTAAAAAATTGCTTCTTGTTCTTCAAATTGAGCGTGATGAAAAAATCTACTTCCGAGAATGTTCTTGCTTGATTACCCAATTCAAATGTTTTTTTTGTGTCTCTATTAGAGAGGCTTTTAGCCTTAGGCTGGCTCACCTAAGAAGTATTCAAATGTTGAGTATTTCACAAAAACGGCATTATTTCATGCCTAGAAATATTGTTCAGAATAAAGTGATATTTGGACGAATCTTCCGCAACACTCGATGGAAATGAACAGAAAAAAGCCTCCAAAAAACCTCCCCAGAAGCCTCCAAAAAATTTTCAGGTTTTTAGGCAGTCATAGAATAAGCCCTCCTGGCACTTTAAATCTGGAATACTTTTGAAAATGGTGAGCAGGTATACTGTCCGCCATGAAAGTGCATATTTACTTACTTGATACTTGATGGGCTACAGCTCTTCGATGAACCTACGCCGAATGGAGTATCCTTCTCCACTGGACTCGATCCTGGGCCAATCGCTTCCAGTCGCCCTGAACATTGAGCGCCCTCAGGTCCTCTTCAACTGCAAAAAGCCATCGTGTACGCGGCCTTCCACGAAGCCTGCGGCCTCTTCCGGGTTCCCTACTAAATATTATCTTCGCTTGACGTTCTTCCGGCATACGAACAACGTGAGCAGCCCACCGTAGTCTACCGTGTTGAATAAGTTTAATAATATCCAGCCCTTTATACACCTGGTACAATTCGTGATTCATGCGGCGCCGCCAGATACCGTTCTCCTGTTTACCGCCGAGTATTGTCCGCAGCACCTTACGCTCAAACACTCCGAAAGCTCTCCGATTAGCCTCCTTTAACGTCCATGTTTCATGGCCGTATAAAGCCACCGGAAGAATCAGAGTAGTATACAGCGCGAGTTTTGTTTTTGATTGCAGACTACGGGACTTAAGCTGGTTACGAAGTCCGTAATAAGCCCTATTTACAGCTGCAATACGCCTTTTCACCTCGCTGGTAACATCATTATCGCACGTCACTAATGTTCCAAGATACACAAATTCTTCTATTACTTCAAACTTTTCATCCAGCACCATTTCGCTACCACCACTACTAATGAACCCACTTTGATTGCCAGCGACCATATACAGGGGTTAGGCAAAATGATTGAGATAGGCAAAATTTGGCCCAAATTCAAATCCTTATAACTTTTTGAAAAATTGATGAAATTGGACAAAACCGGAAGCAATCGACGGCAAATTTAGTCAAGATTAGGAACATGCACGGTCACGAATACTGGCCACCGGACACCGGAGATGTTCCGGATTTTCGGAGGCCATGTCAAAAACACATTTTTTCTGCCGCTCGTTTTTTTGTGTGATTTGAAGTTACATCGATAAACACTATTTTCCTAGAAACTAGATCTTATTGAAAATTGAATGCGGGCGGTTGCGCTAAGATCCGTTGAAAAACATCCGAGATATGGCCATTTCAGTAAACCTGGTTCCGGATACTGTGGTCAATTATGTATATCCTTCCAATCACGTATATATTATCCGGTACGGTATCAATATTGGTATCAAACTTCAATATTTTTCATGACGATGCTTCAGGAAGCATATGCAGGACAATCAGTTGCCCTGACCACTCCGTAGTAGGTTCCAGGTGCCCCGGGGGAAGTGGTCAATTTGAAAAACGTTCAGAACCCTATCAATATGGGTATCAAACTTTTTCGAGATCAAAGATTTTTCGAGGTGATACTTCTAAATGCATTTTAGAACCAGCAGCTGTCATGACCACTCTGTAGTAGGTTCCAGGTGTCTTGGGGAAGTGACCAATTTGCAAAATGTTCGAAACCATATCAAATACTCAACACTCATTATCAAAGTTCAAGGTTTGTCATGGAGATGCTTTTGGAGTTGCGGACTATTTATGGTGGGGTGCAGATGGAAGCCAATTGAGGTGGTGGTGGAGGCCAATGAACCACGAGTTGTAACTGTTAGGAGAACTACCACACGGTACAATTTTAGCGGTTACGGTGGGCCGGGCATGTAGCCACAATGTCAGACGCCAACCCGATTGAGATGGTGCTCGATAATGATCTGACCGGTACACGAAGAAAAGGCGCGACGCGGTCACGGTGGATCGACCAAGTGTAAGATAGCCTGCCATCAATGGCAGCAGGTCGCAAGCATGACATAGCAATTGTGTGGGGTGCTATATCTTGACATGGCCATGGTCCTATTATGGCACTTAATGGCAAAGTGAAGCCTGCCGATTATCAAATTATTTTGGAAGACAAGGTATTTGTTGATATGATGACAAATCCTGAATGACGTCTGTTTTTCATTTTTGCGAAAGATCCGCAGGTCGCGTTCCACTTGGTCGATCCACCGTGACCGCTGCACGCCTCTTCTTCTTGTACCAGTCGAATTATTATCTAAGCATCATCTAAGGTGGAATTCAATGGGATTGTATAAACTCGTCTTATGATAGGTGAAAACATTCCACTAAAAAGCTCTAAATAATTTTCTTATCTAAGCATCATCTCAATCGGGTTATCGTCTGACATTCTGGCTTCTTGCCCGGCCCACTGTAACCGCCAAAATTGTACCGTGTGGGTAGTTCTCCGAACAGGTACAACTCGTGGTTCATTGGCCTCCACCACCACCTCCATTGTCTTCCATCTGCACCCCACCATAGATGGTCCGCAACACCTTCCATTCGGAAACTCCAAGGGCGCGTTGGTCCTGGTTGGGGAACCTGGAACCTACTACAGAGCGGTCAGGGTAACTGATCGTCCTGAATATGCTTTCTGAAGCATCTCCATGAAAAATCTTGAAGTTTGATACCCATATTGATAGGGTTCTGAACGTTTTTCAAATTGGCCACTTCCCCCGGGGCACCTGGAACCTACTACAGAGTGGTCAGAGCAACTGATCGTCCTGAATACGCTTCCTAAAGCATCTTCTTGAAAAATCTTGAAGTTTGATACCCATATTGATAGGGTTCTGAACGTTTTTCAAATTGGCCACTTCCCCCGGGGCACCTGGATCCTATTACAGAGTGGTCAGAGCAACTGGTCATCCTGAATACGCTTCCTGGAGCATCTCCATGAAAAATCCTTAAGTTTGATACCCATATTGATAGGGTTCTGAACGTTTTTCAAATTGGCCACTTCCCCCGGGGCACCTGGAACCTACTACAGAGTGGTCAGGGCAACTGATCGTCCTGCATATGCTTCCTGAAGCATCTCCATGAAAAATCTTGAAGTTTGATACCAATATTGATATGGTACCGGATAATATATACGTGATTGGAAGGATATACATAATTGACCACAGTATCCGGAACCAGGTTTACTGAAATGGCCATATCTCGGATGTTTTTCAACGGATCTTAGCGCAACCGCCCGCATTCAATTTTCAATAAGTTCTAGTTTCTAGGAAAATAGTGTTTATCGATGTATCTTCAAACCACACAAAAATACGAGCGGCAGAAAAAATGTTTTTTTGACATGGCCTCCGAAAATCCGGAACATCTCCGGTGTCCGGTGGCCAGTATCCGTGACCGTGCATGTTCCTAAATCTTGACTAAATTTGCCGTCGAATGCTTCTGGTTTTGTCCAATTTCATCAATTTTTCAAAAAGTTATAAGGATTTGAATTTGGGCCAAATTTTGTCTATCTCAATCATTTTGCCTAACCCCTGTACTTCGTTTTGCTGGTATTGATCGTGAGTCCAACCCTCGCTGTCTCCCTCTTAAAAGACACAAAAGCCTCTTCCACGGCACGGCTATCAATCCCGATAATATCGATATCGTCCGCAAATCCCAGGAGCATATACGCTTCTTTGCACACCAGCTTTCCTAATCGCTCCTTCGAGCGCTATATTGAACAGTAGATTCAAGAGTGCATCACCCTGCTTTAATCCATCTAAGGTAACAAATGACGTCGATATTTCATCCGCAACCCTTACACTTGATTTCGATCCGTCCTACGTTATACGAATAAGCCGTATCAGTTTTACTGGAAAACCATGTTGAAGCATAATTTGCCATAATTCATTCCGTTTCACTGAATCGTACACCTCCTTGAAATCAATAAACAGATGATGTGTCTGCAAGTTGTACTCCCGGAATTTATCAAGGATTTGTCTCAGGGTAAACATTTGATCCGTCGTTGATCGGCCCTCACGAAAACCTGCTTGGTATTCGCCGACGAAGGACTCTTCAAGCGGTCTCAATCGGGACATAATTTTGTACGCCGAATTAAGGAGGGTTATTCCTCGGTAATTGGCACACTCCAGTCTGTGTCCTTTCTTAAAGAGAGGGCAAATGAGGCCGTCCAACCAGCTAGCAGGCATTTCCTTGTCTTCCCATATATTCGACATAATATGGTGCAGAACTTCATAAAGCTGCTCACTGCCACGTTTGAGCATTTTGACCATCCAACAGTCAATTTGCCTACCTCCAGAGCTTTGTTAGCAGCGGTTACTGGTCGGGATTACTACGGTACTTCAGCTTCAGCCTTTTCCCTGTGAAGTAGCGTCTGTCCCTTCGACGGCGACAGCAGCCTCCGCGTTTGCCTCTTGAGTTCGCCTGGCCTCCCGCCTACCGGCGAGGTTCTGGCCCTTTTGGGAGGATGTACTTCTCACCCCAGCCAATTTCTCTTTCCCTTGCTTCTTAGAATATAACGGAATTATTCTAATATGTCCCTGTTACGGCGGAGCTAAGACAACAGGACCCTTAGTCAGCGCTAATGTACGCTCTGCTACATCGGCCCTCAGCGCTACTGTACCCAATTCATTCGCTGCCGAAACTAGTGCCTTTCGGATTTTTTGAATCATCTCCTTATGGACGTTGTTCCTCCCATCCACGAAATTGTAGATCTCTAATTTATAATTTTCTAACTAATTTCTTCGCTGCCACTATTTTTGTGTTTTTGTTTTTGGGCCTGTCTGTAACTCACTCTGTTTGGTTTCTGGGTAGTCTGTAACTCACTCTGCCCTGTCCGCTGCTCCTACTGCTGCTGTTGCTCCTGCTGCTGTTGTTGCTCTAGCACTACTGCCGCTGCAACTGGTGACGGTGATCTCATCAACCCACTAATGGCGAACGGGTTCGCCGTTTCTGCATTTGCTTCTGTGTGATATTTAGTAGTACGAGGAAGCCGTGCAAGTAACGCAGCTCAACCTCAACAATTGTGCGGCCACCCAGCAGTTGCTGTGGCAGTCGGTAGCAGAAGCGAAAACAGACGTAGCTATCCTGTCGGACCCGTACCGCATCCCCGTGGATAACGGGAACTGGGTACCAGACGGATCCAGATCAGCGGCGATTTTTACGACGGGAAGATTTCCTATCAAGGAAGCGGTAAACACAAGAGAGGAGGGTGCAGTTATAGCTCAGATAAATTGAGTGTACTAATGCAGCAGCTATGCGCCTCTAAGGTGGCCGATAGAGCAATTCACCCAGATGGTCGATCGGCTGACATCAGACCTGGTGGGTCGCAAACCAGTAGCCATTGCAAGGAACTTCAATGCGTGGGCGACGGAGTGGGAAAGCCGCCTTACTAATCGGAGAGGGCAAACGCTACTAGAGGGCTTAGCTAAGCTGAACACGCTCAGCGGAAGTGAGGGAGGAACGCATTGAGACAGCAGCGAGACTGGCCCTAAACAAGGCCATCAAAGAAGGCAAGAAAGCCTGCTTCGACAGATTGTGCCAAAGCGCCAACTCGAACCCATGGGGAGACGCCTATAGGGTGGTGATGGCCAAAACAAGAGGATCACTGGCACCTCCCGAGCGATATTCAACTAGGCTGAAGACGATGATCGAAGCACTATTATCGCACCACGGCCCAACCCATTAGCCGCCAGCAGTGAAGGTACGATCAAATGACGAAGCAGTGGCGAGGGTGACGGTAGAGGAGCTAATGACGGTGGCAAAGTCTATCGACTCGAGTAAAGCACCTGGTCCGGACGGGATCCCAAACATGGTGTTGAAGGCAGCCATAATGACTAATCCGGACATGTTCAGGTTAGAGACAGTGTTAGGTCCTGTTACCGAAACCTGGCGAGCCACCAGGAGACCCCTCAGCGTACAGACCAATATGTCTAATGGACACGGTAGGGAAGCTACTGGAGAAGTTGACCCTGAACAGGGTGTCGCCGTACGTGGTGGAGGTAGGAGGATTATCGAGCGAGCAATTCGGCTTTCGGAGAGGAAGGTCTACTCTGGGTGGCATTAAATCGGTGTTTGACACTGCAAAGGTCGCCATCAAATGCAAGCGGCGCGGCATACGTCACTGCGCAGTAAAAACACTCGATGTGCAGAATGCATTCAACAGTGCGTGTTGAATGGAGATCGCGAACTCGTTGCTTCGGCTGGGAGTACCGCTAGGGCTGTACAAGATTCTGGGAAGCTACATTCAGAATCGAGTATTGATCTACGAGACAGACGAAGGCTTGTCTAGTGCCCCCATGACGGCAGGTGTCCCATAGGGATCAATTTTGGTCAATTGATGTGGAACGTGATGTACGGTGGCGTGCTGAGGATAAAGCTCCCACCAGGAATCAAGTTAGTGGGATTCACTGATGATGTAACCATGACCGTGTATGGAGAATCTATCGATGAGTTCGAATTGACTGCAGCCTATTCGATCGGCCTAGTAGAGGAATGGTTGCGCAGCAAGAAGCTCCAGCTGGCACATCATAAAACGAAGATGATAGTCGTTAACAATCGGAAATCGGTTCAAGAGGCGACAATTAGAGTCGGCGGCTGTGACATCACCTCCAAGAGATCTCTGAAACAATTGGGGGTGATGCTCGACGATAAGTTGAGCTTTAAAAGTCACGTCGACTACGCCGGCAAGCGCGCGTCGAAGGCGATAGCGGCACTATCGAGGATGATGGCGAACAGCTCTAGGGTGTGCTCCAGCAAGCACAGGCTGCTGGCAAGCGTGGCGGTTTCAATACTACGGTACGGAGGTCCAGCCTGGGATCCGCGTTGAGCGTAAACTGCAACGTGCGAGAACTGGAGAGTACTCATAGGCTAATGTGCCTGAAAGTCATCAGCGCATATCGCACTGTATCCCGCGAAGAGACATGTGTACTCGCGGGCATGATGCCTAACAAACTGGTGGTGGAGAAAGACGAGGTTTGCTACGCCCTCAAGGGCACCGATAACGCTCGAAGGAATGTCAAGGCAACAACGGTAGACAAATGGCAGAGGGAGTGGGACAACTCGGCTAAGGGAAGGTGGACCCATCGCCTAGTCCCAGGTGTGTCGGCATGGATTAGCAGACTTCATGGAGAGCTAAGCTTTGGCTTGACCCAGTTCTTAACAGGCCACGGATGCTTAGAGGGCTACCTACACAGGCTCGGACACGCGGCTTCTCCCGTCTGTCCACAATACCCAGACATGACAGAAATAGCTGAACACATCCTGTTAATATGTCCCCGGTTCGAAACGGAGAGGCTTGAGATGTTGGAAGCATGCGGAACGAACACTACCACCGATAACATCGTCAGAAAAATATGCCAGAACCCAGAACTGTGGAGAGCGATCGCAAGAGCGACGTCCAGGATAGCCGACATCCTACAACGAAATTTGCGAATATTGCAGCAGCAGGCAGCCTTTACGGATAGCGGACCATGAGCACTCCGCCGCGGAAGTCGTGAATATATATGTCGATAATGAATGAGAATGCCAGCGCCAGCTACCACGTGTAGCCGCAGAACGTGGCGAAACGGCCGATTTCGGAGGAGCTCCCGCTTTCGTGGAACTTCTTGTCGGAGTAGGTTAGATCCGCCGTCGGGGACTATCCGAGTCGTTCGCGATCGCGACCGAGGCGGAAGCTAAATGGCTCAATGAATAAGGTGAGAACTAAATGGCTAAAGGCAATCGGAACTTGGTTATCGGAGTAGGCTAGGCCCACCGCCGGGGACCAGCTGAGTAGATCGTGGCGTTCAAATGCACCGGCTCCGGGTCGTCGTGGCACCATTGAACCGGAAGTTATCTCCACCAGGAATCCTTGGATTGACCACGGCACTCGTCCGGTCACCCATTGAGACTGGTCGTCGGTTACGGGGGAGCTTCCGACGTCGGGTAACTCTCCGTCGGAGTAGGATTGATCCACCACCGGGGACTATTAGAGTAGTTCGCGACCAAGGCGTGAGCTATATGGCTCACCGGTTAAGCAAGAAGCTAAAAGGCGCAGTGCATGGGAAATCGGTTATTCGGAGTAGGCTACGTCCACCGCTGGTGACCAGTTGAGTAGATCTTGGCGTGCGAATGCACCGGCTTGTGGTCGTCGGGCCACCACTGAACCGGAAGCTATCTCCACCCGTAATCTTTGGGCTGACCTCGGCACTCGTCCGGTCACCTGTTGAAGTGAGAATGTGCGTAGGACTTGAGCGGATCTATGAACATGCTGACCAGGTGAAAGTGTAGTGTTGGTAATGTAACAGCCTTCCCCGGATGCGGGTCGTCGGTATTGGGGAAGCTTCCGCCGCCGGGGACTCCCCGTCGGAGTAGGATAGATCCGCCGCCGGGACTATCTGAGTAGCTTACGAGTACGTTGAGAGCTAAATGTTTCTAAAAAGAAAAATAGATGTGGTGCTGAATGGCACAAGCAATAAATAAAGTGCTCAAGGGATCAACGCTTATGTGTGCTTGCTGGCACCAACAAGGGAGCCAAAGGGCTCAGACGTAGAACAAAACGTCGAAGAGAGGCACTGTGAAACGCGTCGTTTTTGGAGGAGTACTTTCAATACTGCTTTTCCCTACAGAAGTAATACTGTAAAACAGTCCCGGGGGGACAGGGCATTAGAAGAGAGGGTAACTCAAGTAACCTTCTGTTACTTGGGTGGGTTTCGTGGGTCCGGCGATCTGGCCTTCTGCCTACCGCGTCAACTTCACTCCCTGAGTGATAATTTCAGGTGTCTGTATGCAAATTTACCTTCATTCTTCCACATACAATTTGTGCGATTTGCTCTTTCGGTGTTCTCGCTCAACTCCCCTGATTCCACTTTTTCCCTTTCTATGTCAACTGGGTTTAATGATGTCATCGTTGAATTCGCCCTTTTAGCGATGTTCGGATATAGCGTTAGTTTAGAACACACGTTTAGGGTAAACTAGCCAAATACTTCTAACAACTATGTGACTATTTTACCCTACTACTTCATGCGGAGTCTCACAATTCTATTATTTTTGTTAATTAACTTTATGCATTAGTATTACCAATTAACGGTAATTTGCTGGCAGCTATTGTTAACGTCGGTAACAGTGTATGCATCGATGGCCGCCATCATTCGATACGGTGTGAAGACTATCCGTTATGATTGATTTTACAAGTATCTTGTTGGCACACAGCCGCTTTAGTATGGCCGGCTTGCGGATACATGCGGCTTTTTATAGAAGTTCAACAGAGCCCTTCGTCTTAAATTAAATTAGAGACATAACTTAATTTATAGTCCATTACCATTATTGCATTTTCAGATAAGTTAAGATATTAAGTTATTATGATAATCTAAGTTATTACGATATCTGAATGTTCCCATGAGTGTTTTCAGGCAAAAATGAGCCTCCCAGGAGAAACAATAGATAGGGATTTTGAAAACTGTTCAGCAGCATGCAAGCATGGAGCCATATGGAGACGCATGGTACATTTCTGCGATTATTCATCTTGTAACTAAATTTATTTGCAAATTTCATCATATCAGTTTATTGAAATGAACAAGTGTGCAAACATTTGTATGAAACTTGTATTATGGGAGTCGTGTGGTAAAATACGTGACTACAAAGCAAGATCATGCTGAAGGTGACTGGGTTCGATTCCGGGTCCGGTCTGGGAAATGTTCGGAGTGGAACTTCCATGTGCATAAAAGTATCATCGTGTTAGCCTCATAATATACAAAGGCTCATTCCGTGCCGATAGTTCGAACGAGCCAGACGTGTGTGCTGTGTCTCATCGCGGATTGTGTTCGGTAGTGAAAAGGCTATTGTGTGGTGCGCTCCTACCTACGGATCCAAGGCGATCACTGTCGGCGAGTGAAGTAGCTGCTTCTGGCGACGCCAGTGAAGCAGGTTATTGTTACTGCTGCTACCTACAGCAGCAGGGGCAGATAAGTGGCAAAACTTTTTATTGTTCTCCCTTCTGTTTGATACAGAGTGGGACTGCTTAGAATTAATCAAATTAGTTTTTTTTTAATTTTTTTTCTAATTTGCTATTAGTTCTAAGTTAGTATAAGCAAAATTATCCTTCCACCTTGCGGGGTGAGAATGGAGGAGGAGACTGGAGAAGGCAATGTGCCTGCTAATGGAGGGCGCACTCGATTGTACCATGCGGCTTCGCCTGGGCCTTGGGTTGTTTACTTTCGGCAGAAAGTAAAAAGCCTAGATTTTCTCGGCATTAAACGAGATTTGACGCGTCGTTTTCCGAAGCTTGATTTTAGCCAGATCAACAGGAACAAACTACGCATCACCGCACCTACATACCAGGTGGCGAATGAAATTGCTGGCGACAGGGCGTACAATGTTGAATATATGGTTTATGTCCCCTCGCGGGAGGTCGAAATTGAAGGTGTGATCAACGCAGCGAGCCTGACTTGCAAGGATGTACTTGCGGGAAAAGGCCGCCTAAAGAATGCAATGGAGTCTACCGTGGATATTCTGGACTGCAAGGAATTGCATTTAGCAGCCACGGTAGATGGAAAGAAGGTATATTCCAAGTCAGGTTCGCTTCGGGTGACGTTCGCCGGTTCGATGCTCCCAAAATATGTTGATATTGAAAACATGCTATTCCCGTGCGTCTTTTGTGCCAAGGGTATTTAATTGTACCAATTGCAAACAACTTGGTCACACTGCCGAGTTTTGTGACAACAAACCACGTTGTGGCAAATGTTCTGAAAGGCATCGGGAGGAGTCCTGCCAGCAACAGGCAACAAAATGTGCTTATTGTGGTTTGAATCCTCCCCATGGTTTGCAGGAATGCCCGGTGTACAAAAGCGCACCCAAAAAGTGAAGCGCTCGTTGGTACAGCGCTCCAAGCAGTCGTATGCGGAAATGGTTAAGTCGCAAGACACATCCGCCACAGCCACTGCATCGACTGCTATTTCAGCCACCGTTCGTGTAAGTGATTATTATGATTCCATATCCATTGATGAATTGGACTCTGACGCAGCCGATATGGATGATCCTGCGGAGGTACACGTGCCCGAAAAGAGGAAGCAACCGTCTTCCCCGGGATCGCGCCGCAAGAGAACAAAAATCATCCATAAAAGCTTGGCAAAATCTGAAGGTAATGGGGGTTTATTTAAAATCCCGAAGCAACCTGTCCCTACTGCTTCTTTTGATCCTAGTTGCAGTAAGGCATTCCCGCCATTGCCAAAATCCGATGTTTCGAAGAAACATCCGGCTAGGAGAATCAACGAAAGGAAAAAAATAATTCGCACTTCTAGTAAAAGTATTCCGTCCAAGCGAGGATTGATCTCCTTTAAGGACCTTGTGGACCGTTTTTTGAATTTATTCAATATTCCGAATTCATTGAGGCCTATAATTGACCTTTTTATACCAACAGTGGAAAGTTATCTGAAGCAATTGACTGTTTCATGGCCTTTTTGCAGGAATTGTATCTTTCGATGGATAATACGGCCAATACCCAAGATACAATCACTGTGCTGCAGTGGAACTGTCATAGTCTGAAAAATAAATTAGACGTGTTCAAGTTTTTGATTCGCAATTCCGATTGCGATATATTTGCACTCTATGAAACATGGCTTTCTTTTGAAGATGAAATCAACTTCCACGATTTTAATATTATTCGCCAAGATCGGAATGATCATTATGGTGGCGTTCTTTTGGGGATCAAAATGCTACTCCTTCTACAGAATTCCCATTCCGACTGTTCCTGTCTTAGAAATCGTCGCATGCCAAGTAAATGTGAAGAATAAAGATCTTTGCATAGCTTCAGTGTACATTCCTCCAAATGTCTCTATTAATCGTCGACATTTTTGGAGCGCAGTCTCCTCCTATCATCTCCAGTATTGATATTGGGTGATATGAACGCACATGGTATTGGATGGGGCGAAACGTATGACGATTATAGAGCGCCTATTTTCTATGATTTGTGTGACGATTTCAATTTGAATATTTTGAACACTGGTGAAGTAACTCGAATAGGACCAAATGGTCAACAAAGCCGTATTGATCTGTCTTTATGTTCAAATTCACTATCATTAGATTGCACGTGGAAGGTAATTCAAGATCCCCATGGTAGTGACCATATGCCGATAGTCACCACAATTAAGAGTGGCTATCAACAATCTGAGCCAGTTAATGTTCCTTTCGATCTCACGAAGAACATTGACTGGCAAAAATTTGCATCGGCGGTAAAAATTGGTATTGACTCAACTGATACTCTTCCACCTTTGGATGAATATCGATTCCTTATTGAGTTGATTCAAAATGCGCACTAGAAGCTCAGAAACGACGCGTTCCAAGTACATCTGTCATCAGAAGACCAGCCACTCCTGGATGGGATGATGAATGTACTAAGTTGTATTCTGAGAAATCTGATGCCTTCAAGACCTTCCGTAAACACGGAAGGTCAGAGCTTTTGAAGAGTATTTGAGGCTCGAAAGAAAACTCAAAAATCTTCTCAAGGCAAAAAACGTAGCTACTGGCGACGTTTTGTCGAGGGACTATCACGAGAAACCTCAATGACAACACTTTGGAAAACGGCTCGCAACATGCGGAACCGCATTTCCACCAATGAGAGTGAAGAATACTCCAATCGATGGATATTCAACTTCGCAAAAAAGGTCTGCCCAGATTCCGTACCAGCAGAACCGCTATTTCGAGAATCAGTCACTGATCCCGGTTCTTTGGGTGGACCATTCACAATGCTGGAACTTTCTATGTCTCTTCTTTCATCGAATAACTCTGCTCCGGGATGCGATAACATCAAATTCAATCTTCTTAAAAACCTCCCAGATATCGCAAAGACGATTACTTGACCTGTACAACTGCTTCATGGAGTACAACATTGTGCCACCTGAATGGCGACAGGTCAAAGTAATAGCTATTCAAAAGCCTGGGAAACCAGCGTCTAATCACAATTCATACCGACCGATTGCCATGCTATCATGCATGAGAAAATTATTGGAGAAAATGATCCTTTCAAGAGTCGACCATTGGGTCGAAGAAAATGCATTGCTTTCAAATACTCAGTTTGGATTTCGAAAAGGAAAGGAACAAACGATTGTCTAGCGTTGCTTTCTTCAGATATACAACTGGCCTTTGCGCACAAGGAGCAATTGGCTTCAGTATTCTTGGATATTAAGGGCGCTTTTGATTCAGTTTCCATAGAAGTACTGTCAGACAATCTGCACAGTAGTGGATTACCCGTTATTTTGAACAATTTCTTGTATAATTTGTTGTCAGAAAAACAAATGAACTTTACACTCGGCACTCTGACAACTTCCAGAAATAGCTACATGGACCTTCCCCAAGGATCATGTTTAAGTCCCTTGCTTTATAATTTCTATGTTAAAGATATTGACAATTGTTTGGAAGGACAATGCACGCTCAGACAACTTGCAGATGATGCCGTGGTCTCTCTAAGAGGTCCATGTGCAGCTGTCTTGCAAGGTCCATTGCAAAGTACCCTAGATAATCTGACTGTTTGGGCCAGACATCTAGGGATCGAGTTTTCACCGCAAAAAACTCAGTTGGTTGTGTTTACTAGGAAGCGGTACCCAGCTCAACTGAAACTAAAACTGTTGAATGATGACATCAACCAATCTTTATCTTCTAAATACCTTGGGGTCGTGTTTGATTCTAAATGTACTTGGAAACTCCATTTTGAGTATTTGATACAAAAATGCCGGAAAAGGATCCATTTTCTACGTTCTATCTCCGGAACCTGGTGGGGTGCTCACCCGGAAGACCTCATCAAACTCTATAGAACGACTATTCTCTCTGTTTTAGAGTATGGCTCTTTCTGCTTCCTCTCAGCAGCTGATTGCCACCTGATCAAATTGGAACGAATTCAGTATCGTTGTTTGCGTATTGCCCTTGGCTGCATGCATTCAACGCATAACATGAGCCTGGAGGTGCTTGCTGGAGTCACTCCTTTAAAGCACCGTTACTGGGAGCTCTCACTTATAATACTCGTCAAATGTGGAACAAGTAACACACTTGTCTTAGATAACTTCGATAAAATGCTTGAACTGACTTGTCGTTCAAGATTCCTTAGAGTCTATCTCAACTACATTTCTTCAGATCTTTGTCTTCCGTGTTATAATCCACCTCGAGTTCACTTCACCAACGACAGTTCCTCAATTGAATACGATCTGTCCATGAAATACGCTATTCAAGGAATACCAGATCATCTTCGACAAATATCTATTCCCTCCCTTTTTTCAGAAAAATATGAACATGTCAATTGCAACAACAGATATTTCACTGATGGTTCTCGCATTAACGGATCCACTGGCTTCGGTGTTTTCAATGTAACTCCAACCACCTTCCGAAAACTTCAGGAACCGTGTTCGGTTTATGTTGCTGAGCTGGCAGCAATTAACTTCGCTTTGGGGATAATTTCCAATCAGCCCGTAGACCATTATTTCATCTTCTCGGATAGTCTTAGTTCTATCGAGGCACTCCGGTCGATGAAACTTCACGCATCTTACTTTCTTACAAACATAAGAGAGCAGATGCGTGTTTTGGTCGAAAGATCATTCAAGATTACCTTTGTTTGGGTCCCATCTCACTGCTCAATCTACGGCAATGAGAAGGCAGACTCGCTGGCAAAGGTGGGCGCACAGGAAGGTGAAGTTTATGATAGACAATAGAGTACTCTTCAAAGTTGGCAAAGAAATTGGACACACAACGAACTTGGACGGTGGCTATTTTCCATAGTTCCAAAAGTTTCTGGGCGAGCGTGGTTCAGAGGTGAGGACTTAAGTCGAGGCTTCATTCGCGTGATGTCGAGACTTATGTCTAATCACTATTCACTAAACGCACATCTGTACAGAATAAACCTTGTCGATAGCAACTTATGTAGGTGCGGAGCCGGTTATGATGACATCGATCACGTAGTTTGGTCCTGCTCGGAAAATGACGCCTCCAGAGAGCAATTATTGGATACCCTTGTGGCCTGAGGTAAACAACCCTTCAGGGAAGTTCGCGGTGTTTTGGGAGATCGTGATGTTGTCTATATGCAGGCCATTTATAGTTTTCTTTGTGCTTCTGACATCAAAATCTAACATTTTGTTTTTTTTTCTTTCTTTCTTTAAAGTTTTTTTGTTCTGTCTCTGCCTTTTTGTTCCGTAGAGCTCCATAGCTCTTGCCATCCGGAAGATGCTCCCAGTCGAACCATTCCTCGAGCACGACGACACGCCACATCGTCACTGACGCCAAATGCCCGGATGAGAAGCTGAAATTTCCTGATCCCAAATCCTAAGCCCCGTCCATCCTTAAACATTGTAAACTAACCTCGAGTCACCACGAGTACGCTGGCTTCTACCCCCTCTTACTAACCGTATAATAAAATGATATTGATTGTATATATCACAAAGAACAATGGCTCCGTAAAGTGTTATACACGCCTGAGCCTACCAAATAAACGAAATTGGAAAAAAAAATATACAAAGGCAAAAATGGTAACTTGGCTAATTAACTTCGCAGATAACAAATGTGGAAGTGCTTAATGAACACTTAAGCTGTATGCCGGCAATGTCCCAGTGGGTTGTGTGATGCCAATAAGAAGAAGAAGATCACAATAACGTGGATTTTTAATTTAGTGTTTATCAGAAACCTGTCAACATCCCCTTGTATATAAATAAGGAGGCAGTGACTGTGCGAGTGCACATTTCACACGTCTATTAGTGAATTTATGAGGAAGTTTGCATGGAAAGTCATCTGACCCAGCTGTAAGCATAAACGGTGTTTAAGGGCTGAATATCTCCAGCAAAAATATGTGGGCACTAGCAGATCCGACGAACTTCGTCTCGTCTAAAATTAATTAATCTCTTTTTTTTACATTTGCAATTCATTCAGAAGACGGGTAATAAATCGATTCTCTAGGGAAAGGGGTATCAAGCCACCATAGAAATATTTCTCGCCTTCAAAAATCACCATATACGAAATTTGATTCCGTTTACTTCATTAGTTCTCGAGTTATGTAGACATATCTGTTTCTTGTATAATAATAACGCCTACACTCTGAAATAAATCTATGCTAACTGCGTTTCTCCTGGTTGACCCAGCTTCATTTTCGTGCAGTTTATACTCGATTAGTATAACCTTCGTATCCTTTCTGTGTAACGATTTATTCCAAAATAGATAAGTTTTTGCCTTTCTCGTACAACAAAGTTGTACCGAAAGGCTATCTTTTTACTCCGAAAACGAACTTTTTATAGAAGCTTCGGAGACCCATAGTACTATATACCATTCGACTCAGCTCGACGAGTTGAACAAATGTCTGTCTGCCCGTGTGTATGTATGTGTGTATGTGTGTGCACAAAAGCTAAGAAAAACATTAGACAACTTTTCATATAGTAATCCCTAACCAATTTCCTCGCAACAAGTTTCATTCGACAGGGGACAAAGGCTAGTTGATCAATATTGAATTTTAAAACGATCGACAGTTGCGTTTAAAAGTTATATAGAAAATGGTACATCGAACCATATTCACCATATAAGCTTGGTGTCTTGCTAAATGCGAGAAAGGCAGTATCACTACTCGGTGATTTAAGTTGGGTTTTTAATCTAGCTTACCTTTGCAAATACGAAAAATGCTTTGTTTGTGTGTTATTATAGGTTTTCTATATTTCTGAGTGTACGACGTAGTCCAATGATCGCTCGCTAATTGGAATACAGTCTCACTCCAACTAGCGAATTCCTGGTTTTGACCCAATTAGAAAGCCCCATCAAGAAACCCTCATTAGCGAATGTCTACTGTAAACAATAAAAAGTCAGCTCGAGCTCAACTACAGGGTGTCTGCAAATTATCCGTACAGATTATGACACTTGGGGGCCCTCCTTAGCCGTGCGGTAAGACGCGCGGCTACAAAGCAAGACCATGCTGAGGGTGGCTGGGTTCAATTCCCGGTGCCAGTCTCGGCAATTTTCGGATTGGAAATTGTCTTGACTTCCCTGGCCATTGAGATTCTCACGTCCGAATGTGTGAGTGGCGATAAAAGGAAAACAAACACTCCTAGATGGTGCAACTCAGCAAAGATTGGGTAAAAATGAGTATATTTCCATATATTTTTTTACTCTTTTGACATCATTGTGACGACCCGATCATTTTTGAGGTTATGAGCAGAAGGAAAACAAACATGTTTTTACACATGACGAATTACACATTAGTGTGCGAACGCTAAACGTCACTCATCTCAATAATAGTATCATCGTGTTAGCCTCATGGTATACAAATGCAAAAATGGTAATTTGGCTTAGAAACCTCGCAGTTAATAACTGTGGAAATGCTTAATGAACATTAAGCTGCGAGGCGGTACTGTCCCAGTGTGGGGATGTAATATCTATAAGAAGAAAGAAGAAGATTATGACACTTGGCTTCTACACGGTTAGAAAAAAGTACCTAATTTTAGGTATTTTTTTTTCTCTTGCATCTCCCTCCCTCTTTCCTTTGTTGTCATAAAATGAAGAGCAAAACCACTCAACAAGGGCATTAAAGTGTGGGAACCCAACGTTGAGTAATCTCATGTTTACAAAACTTGAGTGAAATTTACCTAACTTTTGGTTAGTTTCTATTTAAAATTAAGTATATTTTACTTAATATTAAGTGAATTTTACTTAATTTTAAGAAAAATATACTTAATTTTGGGTTCCCACACTGAACCCCTGATTTGAGTGAAAAGTATCTAATATTAGGTACTTTTTTCTAACCGTGTACCGCGCAAAAACAGACAATAGACCAGTGCATGATGACGTATGTTGACAGTTCACAGAGCTTGTTTACAGGGACTTAGTCTCTGTAGCAGCTTCCGGAAACACTGTTTTGTGATTAATTAAGAATATTGATGTCTGCTGTGGTTGATTTATTTATTTCTCGCTTAACTTTTCAAAAGGTCCTAAGTAACATTTTTTTCGTGAATTAATTTGAATAGCGCAATCAACAGAACAACATGAAAATTTTTGATTGCAGTACCCAAATTAATTCATGAAAAAAATGTTACTTAGGTCCTTTTGAAAAGTTAAGCGAGAATTTTATTTACACCGTCTTCGACATTTGCGTACAGACTGATGTATTAAAATTAGCTTATCTTATTTCTCTAATTCTATTTCTAAAAACATCTCTTGACACGTTGATATCGAATAGGGTAAAATGCCCAATAGTGGACCCCCTTGTAGCGAAATTTTGCTCTTATTGTCATAAGGAGTAGAAATTTTCAACATATTAATTCTGCTTGACATCTGATACCAAGTTCTGAATCTCCTCTTCACGATACATACATAAAATACTCAAATACACGACGTTATTCGTTGAAATTAACATTTTAAAGTCTCTGAACTCGCCCTATAGTAGACCCCCTGGGAGTCCATAATAGGAATTTGCTTCCCTATAGTCGACACTTCATTTGATTTTTATGTTCCGTTTCGGGACGTTCTTCTTCCCTATTATGGACCCCCCAAAATATTCCTCTAATGGACACTCTCGTTTTTATTTTTTATGGAATTGTAAAAAATCATTTAATTTTACTTTCCATAGCATTTACAATGCATGTAATTAAATCATAGGACTGTAGGTTCTTCCGATGGAATTTCATAGCAAAATGTATACATTGTGCTGTAATAATGAAAAAATGCAAAAATGGCTGGAGGGTCCACTATTCGTTGGGGGTCCACTATTGGGCACTTTACCCTAAGTCTGCCACATCGTTGAATGCTCGTAGACATGAATCAAATAGGTTATTGAAGCCATAATTTGTTCTGTGGTAAAGAATAGCCAAAAGCGGGGAGTGACGAAGTCGTCTGCTTGGAACGTGTAGTGCGATTTGTTCTAAAAGCGGCGGACAGTCGATGATTCCGGTAAAAATGTCGAAAATAAACATTCGCTGCAGGTTAATTCGCCTCGTTGATAGTATCTCCAGTTTAATCAGCTGACACCGATCCGGGTAAGGTGACAGATTTGATGGATTCCTCCAAGGAAGTTCCCTTAATGCAAAGCGGATGAACTTTTTTTGCACCCGTTCAATTGCAAGTATATGCGTTGTTTGATAAGGACACCATATGGGGCCAGTATATTCGAGGATACTGCGTACAAGCGAACAGTAAGGCCCGATGCCCACGTAGCGTCTTTTCAACGCACATGTGTGCATCGGGAAAAAGCGGTAACGCAGCGTCGCCGCACCGATGCACACCTGCGTTTTTTCAACGCCACGTGCACGCAGCGTTGAAAAAACGCTATGTGGGCATCGGCCCTAAAGCGTTTTTAATGCGTATGTATCGGTAAAGTTGGAAGCACAGACAAACAGACATACCACTCGTGAAATTCTCATCGTTTGCTGATTTACTGGTGAATTTAAATAATCATTAGTTGGCCAATTGATCACTCGTGGCACGCGCATCGGATTTGCTCGAGTTTGACGTTTGCTCACTACCGCCGTCTGGTGTGTGATTTGCGCAACTTAGTGATAACAACAGATATCGTTAGTGTGTCTACGACGATGAATTTGATATGTAAATGTTCAATGTGTTATGTCTGTTTGTCTGTGCTGGAAGCATGGCGACGAATGAACCCTAGTGTGGAATAGGCTTTAGCAGCTATTATCCCTACACTGAAAACCAAAACTACCCAAAAGTGGGTTGTTTGCACTCAAAACCGTGGTTTGGGCCAATAACCCAAATTTGAGTAAAATGACTTTTCTGGCACTAGGTAGTTTGCCTTTAATCCCATGTAAACAATTTACCCAAAGCTGAGTTTAATTTATCCAAAGCGGACCTTGATCAACCCAAAATGGAGAATATTGAATTTACTCAAATTTGGGTTATTGGGCTGAGCAACCTCGGTGAGGTGTTTGCATCTTGCTCTAGTTTTGATAGCAATCATGGGAAAGAAAGGGAAAACTACCCAAATTTGGGTAAATTTTTTCTGCGATATTCTCAATAGTGCGTATATTGAACTCAAAGTTTGGGTTGATTTATCTGTCCGTGTATGTGATCCGTGAACCTGAGCTTAGAGTCCATAGTTACTCATAGATCACAAGTAGATTGTGCACGATTTAGTATGACGTTTCCCATGGAGTACTCGTGATGCAAGGGACTTTCTTTCCTTGAAAATCCAAATCAGGGATTAATTCGGGATATCCCAGGCGCTTCATTTTATCGATCACCAAAATGTGTGGAACGGTGTCGAAGGCTTTTGCGAAGTCTATGTATACTGCATCTACCTGCCGTCGTGCTTCAATTTCTCGTGACAACGCGGCGGTGTAGCTCATCAAATTGGTAGAAGTTGATCGATGTTTCATGAATCCATGCTGGGTGTTTGAAATGAACGGATACGCTTTATCATACAAAGCTTTGTGTACCAAATCTTTAGTAGCACTGAATAGAGATTCCTCTGTAGTTGCATACATTGTTACGGTTCCCAGATTTGTAGATCGGCGTGATTCTTGCGGATTTCCATGTAGCCGGAAATGTCTTATCGCGTATCGAACGATTAAAGATTTTTGTAATCGGATGGGCAAGTGTTGTGGCGCATTTCTTAAGGAATACCATCTATACCAGCGCCTTTGTCGGCGTCGAGATTACACAGTGCTTCCAGTACTTCATTCGTTGTAAAATGAATAGCAGGCAAAAAATATCGCAGTTGGGAACATGTGCAAAACAGTTTCTACGTTGAACTGGCGACGCTTTGCTATACACATTTTCAAAAAAATCAGCAAAGAGATCAGCTGCTTCAGAAGCATTTTTGGCCGTGGTTGAACTATAGCATATATTAGATGGAATCCGGCTAGTCGAATTTCGTTGCCTCACGAAATTCCAAAAAAATAACGGGTCTTGCTTAACCTCCTCTTGTATCTCAACGATGTAGCTGTCGTAGGTCGTCGTTTATGGTAGGAATCAAAGCATATCACTAGAATATTCGGATCAAAATGATTTTGAACGAAATTTCGGATTTTTATTTCCAGCTGATCGATTTTAATTCTTACCATTAGTTACCATTTTTGCATTCGTATATCATGAGGGTAACACGATGATTCTTTATGCCCAGGGAAGTCGAGACAATTTCCAATCCGAAAATTGCCTAGACTGGCACCGGGAATCGAACCCAGCCACCCTCAGCATGGTCTTGCTTTGTAGCCGCGCGTCTTATTGCACGGCAATGTATATTCTGGGAATAATGAGAGTCTTTTCATGTAAAAAAACTTTTATTCTTTTAGATTCCTTTTTTTAACAAAATGGAATTGCCTTCTAACTCACCGGATTTAAATTGAATTTATCATTTAGTATGGTCCATCTTGAAAACAACTGCCAGAAAAACACCAATAATATTTCCAAGCCATTTGAAATCATGTCACAATCGTCTAAAATATCTGAAAAGTATCTGCATAGAAACGTGCGGCCATCGTGATTTTTTTTTCGACACGATCGAAGGCGTACATTTCAGGATACAGGAGTCTTTTTGAAGGGAACAAATCCAGCTTGGTTCATGTAATCCTTTTACAATAACATGCAATGCATGCTGCTTTTTTAATTTGTTCCAAAAAAAATATTATAAACCTATCTTTTTGTACGGGTAATTTGCTCACACCCTGTATTCAGAAACGGTTTTCATCGAAGCGACGAACGACCTAACCTCACTTATTTGAAAGTTCACAAAGCTTGTTTGTTGTTGGAATTAAAATCGATGAGCTAGAATTAAAAATTCACGTTTCCCGTTCAAAGTATTTTGATTCGAATATTCCAGTAATATGCTTTGATTCCTACCGTAAATCAATCACAGTGACTTTTATATTTAACCGTAACTTTTATATTTAGTTTTACGGCTATGCAGTTTTGATTGATAGAAACGAGTTTATTCGTTGCCCAACGTTTCGTCACAGGGATTGTGTCTTCCTCATAGGGTAATTCCCCCTGATTAAGACACAATCCCCGTGTCGAAACGTTGGTCAACGAATAAACTCGTTTCTATCAATCAAGACTGCGTAGCCGTAACATTAAATATAAGAATTAAATAGAATATAAGTATTCTTAATAAATCTCAAAACAGTTCTTCCAGATGCTGCTCCAGAAACTAAGTCCCTTTAAACAAGTGAACTGTCAAACTACGTCATCATGCAGTACTTTATAGGCAGTTATCAAAACGAAAAGCGAAGAATTTCGGCTTCGTTATGACTTTTAGCGCATGAGAAATAAATACGCATCGTAAATTATATCTGCTTTGCTTGGATTTCAAATTGTTTCATTCATTTTTGAGTGGACGTTCAAGATTTTTTTTACAAAACAGTTAAGCTAGTTATGCAAATGGTTTTATACAATAATTGTAAGATTTATTCTTCTTCTTCTTCTTATTGGCATTACGTCCCCACACTGGGACAGAGCCGCCTCGCAGCTTAGTGTTCATTTAGCACTTCCACAGTTATCAACTGCGAGGTTTCTTAGCCAGGTTACCATTTTTGCATTCGTATATCATGAGGCTAACACGATGATACTTTTATGCCCAGGGAAGTCGAGACAATTTCCAATCCGAAAATTGCCTAGACCGGGACCGGGAATCGAACCCAGCCACCCTCAGCATGGTCTTGCTTTGTAGCCGCGCGTCTTACCGCACGGCTAAGGAGGGTCCCATATTTATTTACTCACTTTTCCATATTTATACGTATACGTATTCATATTTTCCTATGTTCATATCTTCATATTTTCATTTTTTCTTGTTTTCATATTTTTGTTTCTTCGTGCGTTCATATTTTTATGTATTTATGTTTTCATTTATTTATAATTTCATATATCTTTATTTTCATATATTTTTATTTTCATATATTTTTATTTTCATATATTTCTATTTTCATATATTTATATTTTTATATATTTATTTTTTCATATACATTTATATTTTCATACTTTAGTTTTCTCATACACCCGATTCTGTTTTTACACGGATTTTTTTTACACGGCCAAAAAATTTCACACAAAATGTTTGTAAAGTTGCTCCATTTTGCATGATTCGTTGAGAAATCATTAAACTTTTTTTACACGGATTTTCGAATTTTGAACTGAAAACTTTTTTTACACGGAACGCATCCCCCGTGTAAAAAAAGAATCGGGTGTATTGTTATTTTTATAGCATGTAAATATAAAAGTGTGAAAGTGTGAAGTTATGTTCATATTTAATATTTTCTTATTCTTATGCTTTCATGTGTTATATTCTCATAATGTTGCTTGTTTAAATGTTTACTTCTTATATTTCATATTTCAGTTATATAAAATATTTTCATATGTTCATGGTTTATATTTTCATATTGTCATATTCAAATATTTTATTATATTTCCATATTTTTATATTTTCATGTTTTCAAATTTATATATTTTCATTTGTTATATATTCATATGTTTCTGTTTTCATTCTTTTATATTTATTTTCATTATAAATGCACGCTATGTTTAAAGGCAACTATTATGCAAAGTGAATGCACCTCGGATGTTAAGCCGTTAGATCATAGTTTTTGACCTCTAGTTTAAGGATCTGTGTCGATTAAAATATTTCGTCGGTGAAATTTTGACTTTTTTACTATTTAAGGTAATATTTTTAACCCAAAAACCTTTTCTGAATTTTTAAAAAAATTTGAGACAAGTTATATAAAATCCAAACCACTACTTTTTTTCCCTGGTGCTTTAAGAAACATTTTCATATAAAAACATTTTTCATATGATGAAAGTTGTAGAAGTTATATTAAAATTACTGCCAGTTTTAAATGTTCTTGAGGTTTTTTACGAATAGATCTGGAGCCTTCCTTAGCCGTGCGGTAAGATGCAATGCTACACTGCAAGACCATGCCAAAAGTGGCTGGGTTCGATTCCCGGTCTTGTCTAGGAAATACTCTCGCCTTCCCTGGATATAAAGTATCACCGTAGCCTCATGATCTACGAATGCGAAAATGGTGACTTGGACAAGAAACCTCGCAGTTAATAACTATGGAAGTGATAAATGAACACTAAGCTCCGAGGCGGCATATGTCAGTGTGGTTGATGTAATGTCAATAAGAAGAAGTATTATTAAATTTATGAACATAATATCACTCTTTAACATTTCAAATCAACCAAAAATTAAAACTACGAACTAGTTCAAAGTAGTATTTTTGTTCTGTATTTCAAACTTGATTGAACCTCAATGGACGTCTGCATTATGTGACCACTGTTATATGCTACCACCGTGGATAACAGTTTTCTTGCATACTGTTCGTGGTTATCTGCCATTTTTTTAGTTTTGCTACACAGTGTAGAAATTTTTGTGGATGGCTTCCGTTGTTTGCTCTGTATACTTTGTAAGGCCTCCCCTCAAGAACATGGAATTTCAAAAGAAGAAATTGTTTGGTGATTGGTAGCCCGGCTGCTATCCAACTATCACAAAAACCTCGTATGGCGTCTGAATAGAAGTCCAACAATGTTACACTAAAACAGCAATCAACTACCTGTAGTAGAATCTCCAATACCTTGTAATAACCATTGCATTATTTTCCTTTCAAAACACCCCGTTTAACTAAAAGACTTCGGCAGTAACGCCCAGTGAAACCAAGTTGAGCGTGATGAGTTGCGTTGACCTCTGATGTCCAGCGTTAAAATCTGTGTCTATGGTAACAAGTGGACGGTGCAGGGTTGCTGGTTTTTTAAGAGACACGTATGAGGTATGCAGTCACACAAGAATTCGCTATCGAAAAATGAAATATATGTTCGGCGTCAACCGTATTTTTAGTATAACTGCTGCTACTTTCATCATATGAAAATTGTTTTTATATGAAAATGTTCCTTGAAGCGTCAGGAAAAAAATATGTTGCCTGGATTTTATATAACTTACGTCAAAATAATTTAAAAATCCGAATAGATTTTTAGGTTAAAAATATCCCTTTAAATGGTAAAAAAGTCAAATTTTCACCGATGAAATATTTCAATCGATACAGATCCTTAAACTAGAGGTCAAAAACTATGATCTAACGGCTTAACATCCGAGGTGCATTCACTTTGCATAATAGTTGTCTTTAAACATAGCGTGAAATGTTCATGTGTTTTTTATTTATATATTTTTTATATTTTCATATTTTCATATTTTCATATATACAGATTGTAATCCCTTCCTATTGTCATATTTTCTAATATCTATTTTTCCACATTTTCATATAAATTTTTATTAAAAATTTACTAAAACTGGTTTCCTAAAAAAATACGGATAGATTGAGAGGGCATCAGTTAACTAGGTCGTTATTATCTGACAAAATTTTGATAGGTTCGGTTATCAAACTTTAGAAAAACGTGAGGAGCTGACAAGATACATAGGAAAGGTAACATTTCCAATACAATAGAAGAAACATATTTATTTTAATAATTTTTACCATATATTTTTATTGACACACGGTGATCTGGTGACGGTGATTTCTTGAAGCTGAAGTCCTTCGGTCAGGGACACTGTGAACTATTTTTCAAATAATGTAATCCCAATTTAGAGATTTTTATTTCCTTTTCAGCTGAAACAAGTGTTGCTGGTGAAGTTTGTTTCACACCAAGAATCATATTGCTCTCCTTCGATTTTCATAAATTTCAGCGTTTCTTCTATACTTATTCCTAATATTCTCATACATTTTCTTTAATTTCCACGGAGCTCCTTTTAAATAATCTCGCATTATCATTCATAAACAATCATCTTGCCATAAACGATTTACCTAACCAAATGACAATTATTGATCTTCACTTTCAGAAACATTGGGTGCTGACGAAGATTCTGAAGCAGCATCACACTACGAGCACAGAGAAACAGACGTCTCACTCAACACATGTTCCATCGATCACCTTTTCAACGGTTTATTTAATTTTGTGTAGGTGGTCAATCGGCCACCGATGGCGCTTGCATCGATTTTGCTTGTGTTTGACGTTTGCGCACTACCGCCATCTGGTTGCCGCTTGGCCAGACATAGTGATTTTAGCATTGGGCGACAATGTTTCCGTGACAATGATTTTGATTGCATTTTGTTCTAAGTAAGACGTCTGTTTCTCTGTGCTACGAGTCTAGTATTACTACAATTTATTATTTTAGAAATATGCTGCAGATTGCAAAATCAATTTATTCATTGCCAAAATCTATTTATTCATATTACATTCCAGAACAAAACATCACCTTTTACAATATCAATACAAATAAAAATATAATATTTACGCTTTTTCGCCAAGAAAAGCACCCCTTAATAACCCATCCAAACTCCAACTCCAGATACCTATGAAGGTCGCGCGTATCGCGTATGAAGGTCGCGCGGTCGTATCTAATCATCACTTCCCACCCAAATCCCCACTGATCGTAAGGACCTGGCCAGGTGTTGAACAAAGGGATCGTTGAATGTAAAACATGCCAAGCCCCAGGCTGTTTTTCTGGCGCATCTAACGTCCCTATCGACAGCCAACCCAGGATAGTGTGCGGTCAGATATGCTATGCTATGCTAACTTCTTCCAGCAATTCCTTTAAAACATTCTTCGGGAATTCTTCCGGAAAGGAATTCGAAAATGCCTTCATCTTTCCTAAAGTCTTTGTTTGTTTGTTGTTTTTTTTTTGGATTTTTTTTTTTTTGAAAATTCAATAAGTAACTACATTTCAAACAACTTCATTTTCAATAAATTTCAAAGGATCTCCTTGAAGATCTTCCGAATAAAAATCTGGAGAAATATCCGAAGGAAAATTTTACGAATAATCTTTTAAAGAAGTCCCTGGAGGAATATCCGAATGAATTCCGGGCAGTATTTTTTTATTATTTAAGAAATAAAATTCTGGAGGAATTCCCAAATAAACTTTTGGAGGCGTTTTTAAAGAAATTTGTGTTGGGTTTAGTGCAGGAATTTCCAAATAAACTTTTGAAGGGATTCCCAAAAAAAAACCTAAATGGATTTTCGAAAATAATTCCTAAAAGATTTTTTGAAGGTAAAATACTTCCCTAAAGAATTCCTAAAGGAATTTCAAGAGAAATCGATAAAGGTATATTTGAAGGATTTTATGATGGAATTTCAAAAGGAATTCTGAAAGGAAATAACGAAGAAAATCCTAATAGAATTTTAAAGAAAATGCTTACTGGGTTTTTTGATGTAATTCCTAGGTTTCGTTAAGATTTCCTTTGGAATTTTTCCCAGTAATTTATTCACAATTTCCTCCAGAGATTCCTTTGAAGATTCGTCCAGGAATTTCTTAGGAAATTGCCTCAAAAAGTTCAAAAAAAAAATTCCTCCGTAAACGAGTTCCAGAAAGTTCTTCGGAAATTCTTTCGGATATTCCTTAAAATTTACCTCAGGGATTACTTCAGAATTTCCTCCACGTATTTCTTTGTTTAAGAAAACTTTATGAAATTCGTTAAGGTTCGTTCTTTTGGAAATTCCTTTGAAAATTTCTTAGGAAATTGCTTTAGGAATTGTTTCATAAAATTCCTTAGGATTTTTTTCGTAATTCCCTTAGAAATTCTTTCGGATATACCTTCCGAAAATCTTTCGCTAATTCCTTTTGAAATATCGACGGAAAATATTATAGAATTCCTCTAAAAATTCCTTCAGAAATTCATTTACAGATTCCTTCGGAATCATTGAAAGTTTGCTTAGGAATTTCTTCGGAAATTAATACGGAGGATTATTTTAGGAATTCCTTCGGAATTTTTTTAAGAAAAAAAAAACGTTGGAAATTTTATAGAAATTCCTCTAGGGGTTCCTTAGCAAGTTAAGTTCCTTGGGAATTTTTACGGGTAATCCTTTGAAAATTCTTTGGTCACTTTAGGAAGAAGTTCTTGGACATTTCCCTTAATAAGGCCGATACAAATATTTAAAAACAATTATGTCTCCCCCCCCTCGGTTTTGTTTGCCTAGGAAAAATATTTTGAGGGGGCAACAAGAAAAATTCGGGCAATTTTGAGGATTTTCAAAACATTCTTTAACAAATCCGAGGAGTTTTATTGATTTTTTCCATTTTATAATTTATTTTTTATTGTCCCCCCCCCCTTGGCCTTTCGGAGATCAGTAGGACATACTTTAAATTAAATATTTGTAACGGCCTAATTCCGTCACAACATTCTCCATTTCTTTTCATTTTTTTCGGGAATCTTTCCAGAAATTAATTCAAAGAAATTTCTTCGGAAATTGCTATTTGGAACCATTCGGAAAATCTTCTAGGAATTCCCTAGAATTGTTTTTTTTTCGAAATTTACTAAAAAGATTCTTTCGCTTTCGCTTTCTGATTTTTCTGCGGGATTCCTTCCTTGTAAACTACTTTTGAAGTCGGTGCTACCGGGCAAAATTATAAAATACCTATACATATAATAAGCAAGGCTTGCGTGCCCAAACCTTTGTTCCTTATGAGGAATAAACGAGTCTACATTAAGCAAGGTTTTGTATTTCCTTGGTGTGATTTGTGGGAAGTGAGTCGTAGGATCAATAGTGAAGTTGGCCAAGTTCGGAAGAAGTGTTTTACACTAAGTTCTTTCGAAAATTCCTTAAAAAAATTGCCAGAAATGTCTTTATAAACTCTTTTCGCTATTCTCTAGGAGAGTCCTTTCTGAACCCCTTCGAAGATTTTTCAGCAATTTCTTCGGAAATCGTTTTAGGAATTCTTTCGGAAACTATTTCATTCCTTAATAAATTTACGAATGAAATCCTGAAAGAATATTCTACGGTTTTACCTGTGGTTTTACTAAAGAAATTTCCCAACAAGAACCTTAATGGTTTTTGAAAAAATGCCTATATGAGCTTCCGCAAAAATTTCTTATAGGGTTTTACAAAGGAATTTCTAATGAAACTTAGAAAAAAATCGTAGTTTCCTCCACCAACTTTTGAAGACAATATTCAATTTGGTTGGTCATTGTGCACCAGTCTTACTCAGCCAGAGCTCATTTTAGTTATGTTGATCATCTATTGGGATTTGTGCATACAAGAACGCGAGGTGGGGAGTAAACTTTCCATTGTGGTTGTCATTAGTGGACTCCATCGTGAATGCCCTTCCAGGATCCAAGGGTCACAGCAGGTGAACGAAGTAGCACTGCAATTTCTCTAAATATACTAGATATGCAGCCGCTCAAACATTACCCAATTGTATATGTAACTCAAAGAATAGTAGTTAGAATTTTTCTCAAAATTAGATATATTGAGAAGTAAATCGACTGGAGTTTATCAAAATCCTGAATTGGGAAAACTTTTTGAAAAATATATTAACAAATTAGTCCTATGACACTGAAGTCTAGTTCTTAATAATGCTCAAGGGTTACGAAAAGTTGTTAATATGTTAAATTTTGATTCATCAAAATCAGAGAATAATAAAATAGTTTTAATTTAAATAACATTTTGAGATTAGGTACTTATTAGTGTCGCTGGTAATTAACTATGGAATGTGCAGTTTGATGATCGACAAACATAGAATATTACAATTTTAATCCACTGAAGTCGATTTTTATACGGGCGATTCGTATGGTGTGAATGAAAACCACGTGAGTTCAAAAATCCACATTAAAATTGATTTTTTTGCCATTGATTTTTTTTATCCACGCCGGTTCACGCTGCCCCCGCCGCCGATAAAAGCCAACGGCGCGCCGCCGTGACGCCGCCGCCGCCGGGGCAAAAGTGACCACTACGCCGCCGCCGCCGGGGCAAAAGTGACCACTACGCCGCCGCCGCCGATTATATGACCGGCGCACAGGTCTAAATTATATCTGCTTTGCTTGGATTTCAAATTGTTTCATTCATTTTTGAGTGGACGTTCAAGATTTTTTTTACAAAACAAAAATAGATGGAAGGGCTATAGCATCCTTTAGGCATCGTTAAGCTAGTTATGCAAATGGTTTTATACAATAATTGTAAGATTTATGTTTTGGGTGAATGGCGTTGAAAATCGCTGCGCTTTGCGCCACCTATAGAGATCAAGTGTGGAATCTAGAAGTAATAAAGAAAGCATGTGCCCTTCCCAAACGGAATGCAAACTTCCAATGTTGTTTGTTCTCATACTACTGTCGTTCAGATATAATAGGACACCAGCGGTTATTTTTCTTGTTTTAAAACTCTATACAAAAATGTTAAATATTTGTTATTTAGCAAATGTACGTAGTATTGTGATTTTCCAAAACACCGATCTGAAACCTCAATCATAGAACGCTCTAGATTATTTTGGGAGAAATTTACCGCCAATTAATCCGTAGGCTTAATCTCAATTCCAGGAACAGGATGTACCCCAAACTCTCACACACGACCCGAGGGGGAATGATCAGATGGTGGATTGAGCGAATTTCAGCAAACGTCTGCGAGCAAACGCAGCATTTTTAAAGCGACAGACTTTGTAACGCGCTTCGCCGTCGTCTCCGCCATCATCATCATCATCGTTAAACTTGCCCGTTTGAGCGCAGTGTTTTCTACTCCTCGTGGTATAAAACTGTGCAACAGCCATCGTGAATGTTTAGTTCTTCCGAAGCCGACCCAGTAAATGGTCGAGCTTTTTGTCCGCCGTCTGTATCGATTGTGGGTTGATTGTCGCGCGATTACTTCGAGCTTTGAAAAAAAAAAAACGGCCAGTAATACTTTCGGTAACTGGCCCCGAAGCTCTTTTTAGCTAGTGAGTTGCCTTTTCTCTGATGAAGGGAAAATGTGTGTTTATCATGATTGATTGTGACTGTATTCAGGTGTTCCACGATAGCGATTTGTGCGTATCACTACAGTTATATACGTTTTTAGCTTAAGCCGAAACTAGTTTTCGGATGCTGTACATATTCGAAGCGGATGATCCGACAGAGGAAGACCCTGTGATACGGCCGTGCGGTGAACTGGTTCGCAGAATTCGAAAGTTCGCCCAACGGAAAAGACATTTTAGGAAGAAAAGTGAATGTGTTTAACGAATCATAAAGCTGGACTCAGGCAATGTAACCATTAATAAGTTGGACGAATAATGGTGCAAATCTTCGCTGCCCTGCTACAGTGGTTAATCTATGAGGACTAATGAGTGCGTGTTGGCAGCATTGGTGTGATTACTGATTAGCACGGAATGTTTAATGAATATACAGACTGGACTTGTGCTGGCGCTTGTTGGAAATGGTATTAAGTAGTAAGACAGCGTTTCTCAATGTAAAGATTGTCCATAGGTTTATTCAGTATCTAAGCTATTGTAAATTCTATGAATTCTGTATCAATTACCCAGAATTTTCTGCAAAACCAACAATATTTATTATATGCTTGTTTCGGAGTTTTGCGTTGATAAAATTGCTTGCAATTATCTATATGAATCACGGCGATATGAATACAGTTTTTTATGTTGCTTCTAGTCGGTTTCTCATCTGCATTCGTAGGCTGATAAATATAGTGCATCGATTCATCTAGTACATCTTTTTCGCATAAATACGATTAAGGTTACTATCTCGCTCAAGCTATTTCAAACACAATGGGAACTGTTGATCCAGCTGGAAAACTTGGTGGATATATTAGCTGCAACGCGCTTAAAATTAGAGTTACAGCAATGTCTAAGTCTAAATATGTAGAAATGATGAAGCGTTAGGAATTCATATAGGGAAAAGGCGGTAAAATTAACATGTTAATGACTTGTGTTCAATTCAGTTATTAAACGATGATTATGATTAGTTTTACCACTCAGTTCAATAAGTTAACTCATAAGTCAAGTCATAAGTTACCTTTTTTAAACGGAACCATTATTTCGCTTTGAACATTATTAACAATAGTTTAGTTTAACGTTAAAATAACACAATCAAAATTCAGTTGTTCATAGCAGCTAACATGAACACTACCTCGTGGAAAAAAGAAACATCCACTTGGAAATCCTTTTAAAGCTTTTAATTTTTAATGTTTCAACTAAAATACTGAAAAAATGATCAGCGCATATTATGAAAGCATTTACATACAATGTGGTATATCTTTTGAAAATTGCTTAGTTATCACAATAATAGCAAGAGAAAATATTTTTTTGGTATTGCAATTTTGAAAATAAATTTTGCCTTTTTAACTATTTTTTTATGTTATTTATTTCTGGCATTTTCGTTCCACAATTGCACAAATTTTATCATAAATTTATTTAAGTTTGTTACAAGCTTCCATTACACATGAATACCTGTTATGTAATAAATCGTTCTTCTGAAGGATGTTAACCAATAATATTAGTTTTTAGCGCTGCAGCATATTTATAAAGATTGTACTATTTGCCTATGTAGCTTTAAATCGATTTTTTTTTAAATTTATTATGGAGGAGCTTACGACAGATTGGCAATAATTTACTTCAGGCCAATTTTATGGCCCCATTCAATATATCAATATAATAATACTAGCGAAAGAAACCCAGCTTTGCCCGGGTGTTGAAAATGTCACAATGAACTGTTTGCAGCACCGCACTCTAGATCAATTTCCGTGAGTTTGTTTTGTTTTCCTCAACAGCTGACCCAAAATAGTATTCTAATGATTTTTTACATTTCCCCGTTATATTCACCAACTTTTTGTATATACAAACCTTGCGGTTCCCAAAACGAATCGATTAGGGAAAAAATCTTGCAAATCGGTCAACCCGTTCGCGAGTTAAATCGTCAGGAAGGAAATCTCAACTCATTTTTATTATATAGAAGAAGAAGAAGATAGACTAGAAGAAGATTAGCTCAGGTGTCTTATTTCATTTTGATGGAATGCCTGCGCAAAATTGCAATATAACTAAATAGGGTTCCAATAGAAATATAGCTACCTGTTAGTTTTACCGCGCCTGTTCAGTTTACCACCCCTTTCCTAAATAATACGCTGTAGTTTGCCTGCAGATTCAGAATTTAGTTAATGCGAATTTGTTGACTAGCTTAATTTCTGGGTAGTTTTTGTTTGACTTGAACATGCAAATTACTTTGGATTACTCCCAAAGCTGAATTTTGATAGAAGCCTCAGCGCAATGAATTTAGAAAATTGATGTCTCTGGGATTGTCTCTATGAGTGCGTATAGGGAAACGAGATAGGGTAAACTGCGGTAATATGCACCTCCGGGGCAAAAGGACCGTTTGGCGTTTTAGCAATGTTTTAGACCTATTTTTAAGAATATTTAACACATTTTAGACATGAGCAACTTCTGTTCTGCTTTGAATCTCCTCAATTTTTTATTGTAGATAGGCTATAGTTATATAAAAGCCTTTTAAAATATCAATTTGTGCTGAAAGATAAGTAGTTTAGGCTTCAATTCTTAATTTATGTAACTACAAAATTATTAGAAAATTCGAATTTCAACTAGATGGTTTAGATGGAAATCAATATAAGAACAAGTAAGGTTGTCAAAGTGCGTTTTTCAGTTGTATAGCCTTTTTACATTATTTTCAACCATCCCTCGTAATAATAATGTGAATATAATGCTCACTTAAGTCATAATTCACGTTGGCTGTCTTCCCCCATATGGTGATCTTGCTCTACGTTCCTCTATTTATAATGGCATGTGAAAAAAAACTACTGCCACGAAAAGATTTATGGGATACTAAATCATGGCATCTATATATAAAATTTTGTAGTTAGAATGTGTAGTGATTTTCAATTTTTATAACAAAAAAAGTGACAAGGAGGATGAGAAGAGGAAATTTATAAATAATAAAAAATAAAAAAAGGATTTATTTCTCCAGAACCCTTACACTGCTAGATCTTGTTGGGTCAATTCTGAAGTAGGTCGCTCTATAATCGGAATCGCTATTAGACATACAACCAAGGAAAATCAAACACAGTGGGTCTGATGGTGATTTGGAACTACTACTGAATTTAGTTGGGTTAATAAAACCCCATTCTGGAGACAGAATATACGAGAAATGCAAAAAATAATATTCACTTTGATATAATATTTTAATTTTCCTGTTTCAGAAGCTTCAAAAGGGTTGGATCAAGCTACATTTTGTTTCTGAATTGTACCAACATATAAAAATTGCATATGACAAATCTATTTTTAGAAAACAAAACTACTCGAAATTGAAATTTCGATCTGCTCGATGGAAAATAGTAGGAGAGAATGATCTAAAATGCTCCCTTTCCGATGCTTTAACCATAACCGAAATACCGAATCATTTCAACGTGCAGACACCAAATTTACAAACACGCTACATGTTACAATCCTACTCAAAATAACCAGGTTTTCATACCTTTCTGAAGCATTTAAAATTTGTTTAAAAAAATCGGCCTGGGGTAAAACGCACTCGATCGAGGTACTACAAAATGGCAAACTTGCATGGGAAATAAACGGTGAACGCATTTGATCACACATTGTTGATTTTCGATGGAAATCCAAGGATTTTCATCAAACATTGCGCTCCATATCGGTAATGAACGTCCAATGTTGAATTGTAATGAAAATGAATCAAACAGAAATGAGCATGAGCATGATTGACCGTCCACAGTTGCTACTACATTATTGCCAGTTGATCTGTTATTACACAGAGAACCAATAGACAATAATTTAATGTTCTGAAAACCAGGCATTGCAGTTTATCCCATCATTCGATCTTTGGAGTCAAAGATACTGATGATATGCTGGGATATCGATCTAAGTTATCTATCTGCTCAGTAAACAAAGTGCAATGTTTGCCATGGAGAAAAGTTTTTTCACTACTTTTGTTGTATCAACGCCCTCGCAACGTGAACAAACCCCGAACCGCGCTGACTATCAGGATCATCATCAAATGCTCAAAAGATATTATCTTTCCAGAGTGCTCTTTGATTAGGGATAATATCTTTGCACAAGCAAAGATGATATCCTGTGCTCAGATGATATTGTAATGCCTGCTGAAAACTCAAATGTGAATATGTACATTATGTGGAATATTGTGATTTGAAAAATGTATTGGAGGTAACTACTTTCTTTCGATGGGACTCGAACCCACGACCCTGGGTTCAAGTCCCATCGAAGGAGAGTAGTTACCTCCAATACATTTTTCAAATCATAATCTTCCACATAATGTACATATTTACATTTGAGTTTTCAGAACATTGTAAATTAATGTTCAAGTCGGGTGGTCTAATACCCGGAAAATAGGCAATTAACTTTGATTGAACCAATAGACAATGTTTGGGACCAGGGCTGACAATAGTCACTCTCGTCATATGAAGAAAGCGAAAAAATATAGTCTTCGTCATACGTTACTTCAAATTCATTATTACAAAGGATTAATAAAAATCTCCGTATGGCAGCTGTCGCTTGAAGAATAATGGTATGAAGTCTTCGTTCTTCGATGTCGTCATGACGATTTGGTTGTACAACGAAAGCTAACGTCGTGCGCGTCATCGACTATGCATCGAGTAGCAAGGAAGACACTTCAGTTCGTCGCTACTGTGGCATTTCGTGCTGCGACGATGACTATTGTCAGCCCTATTTGTTAGTAGGGGGAAAGACGGCTTTGGCAGGTTTTGTTCTATTATTGGCAGGGGGTTTTTTTATGACTGACTGGGCTCAAATTTGCCCTAAACATTCTTTTCATGCCAAAGAATATTGTGGCCAAATTTCATAAAATTTGGTCGACAAAAACCCCCCTGCCAATAATAGAACAAAACCTGCCAAAGCCGTCTTTCCCCCTATTTGTTAGTTAGTAAAATTCTTCTTTATTTAAACATTTTTGTTCTACAAGTAATATTTTACATAAAAAGTGTTCGGCCGGCTTGGCCCTCCAACTTTGATTTTTAAATGTTTTCAATGTTGCTTTCCGAATGCAAGCAACGGACCCTACACTTTTCTTTACACTCACCAAAGCGTCCATGTAAGGTTTTTTATCTCGGCCAGACGGTGGACCTCGGATGTTCTTGTCCTGGGAGGGGTGTTGAGGATCATCCTCAGGAATTTGTTTTGGACCCGTTGAAGTTTGAGGTGGTGGGTTTTAGCGCAGCTCTCCCAGACTGGCATGCCGTATTCGATCACAGGGAGGATGATTTGCTTGTAGACAGCAAGCTTATTTTTCAGGGACAATGACGACCGACGGTTGATCAAAGGGTACAGCAGTTTCAACAAAACGTTACACTTCGTCACCGTCTTGTCAACCTGTTGCCTGAAAATAAGCTTGCTGTCGAGGGTCAAGCCAAGGTAGTCGGCCTCATTGGCCCATTCCACAGTCGTGCCATTGAGTATAATTCTACAGTCCCCAGGCGGAACATGTTTAGAGTGGGGGAAAATGATGACCTGGGTCTTCGTCGCGTTGATACAGATCTTCCAGCTGGTGAGATATTCTGTCAGGGCCTCCAGGCCTCGTTGGAGTTTTGCCACTAGCGCTCTGATCACTCTACCGTTGTAGACGATAGAGGTGTCATCTGCGAACAGAGACAGAATGCCGCCTTCTGGAGGCTCTGGCATGTCGGAAGTGAACAGATTGAAAAGCAGGGGCCCGAGGAAACTGCCCTGGGGGACGCCAGCAACAATGTTGTGCACATTGGAACTTGCTCCGCTGATTGAGACCCGGAATGTCCTTGCCGACAGGTAATTGTTGATGGTTTTTACCAGGTAGCTAGGAAGATTGTAGCGTTGTAGTTTGTACACCAGGCCATCATGCCATACATTGTCAAATACCTTCTCGAAGTCGAGTAAGGCCATGGAGGATGTTTTAGAGACAAACTTGTTCCGTCTGAGGACGTTGGTAACTCGAGTCAGTTGGTGTACAGTTGACCGACTGTGTCGGAAACCAAACTGTTCCTCGAGCAAGATGTTAAGATTTTCGGCAAACTCAAGTAATCGGTGGTGAATAGCTTGGATAATCCTGAAAGAAGGCTGATGGGACGATAGCTTTTGGGGGACGAAGGATCCTTCCCAGGCTTCCGGATGGGGAGAACGGAGCACTCATGTTTTTGAGCTCGAGATTCAGGATGCTGTCGAATCCTGGGGCCTTCATGTTCTTCGATTATTTGATATAGGCCGTCAATTCGCCAGCTGAGATCTCCAACTCTTCCGAGAAGTCGTTGGGAATCAAATCAAGCATGCTCGTTGACGGCTGCTTCGTGTGGACTGACGATGTTCTGCCCAAGATTGGCCCAAGGTGGAATGGGCCGAGGCTTGGATTTTAGTATTTTGTTCATTTTCCAGAACGGCTTTGCATAATCTGGGAGAGTGCGGATCTTATTCGAGAAATCGTTATTTTTGAGGTCCACCATTCTGGCCTTGATAATTTTTGTTATTCGATTGCAGCGTGCCTTAAGCTCAGGCAGTCCAGTACGCTGAAACTGCCTGCGAGTAACATTCCGCAATCGAATCAAATCTTTGGTGAATGTATCGACGTGTAGGGCCCTAGCCCTATTTGGGACTAACATCATCCTCTACGTGTAAAAACTGGTGACCCCAAATTGAGCAATACCAGCGCCGGCCGTGTCCGAATACAGGTCACTTATAGGGAAGAGATAAGAAAATGTTGACGTGATACTCAGTTTAATGCAAACCGACGAGTCATCTGCACTTCCACGAGAAATAGCTGGGATGTTGGATATATTGGGCAAGTAGTGTGTCGGGGTTCGTTTTTGGAAAACAGACACTACAGATCGCAGACACTATTTATTATGCATCAATCGAAGCGAAAATTTCTCTTTTAGGGTTAACCTTTTCAGGACAGATGGGTCATATATGCCCATCGTTTACGATTGGCTGTGAAAAATCACAAAAGAGAGCTAGGCACTCACTTTCTTCAGCAAAAACATTCATCAGGATCGAGTCAAGTCGAGTCAAGTACGAGACACTGAAGACGGCCTTACTTTTGAGGTCGAAATACGTATCTGTCAAGATACAATTAAGTGGTGGAATTCAATGGGATTGTATAAACTCGTCTTATGACAGGTGAAAACATTCCACTAAAATGCTCAAAATAATTTTCTTATCATTCATCAGGATGTCGGCCTCACAGGAAAAATAACGGAGGTCAAGTTTGACTATACACTGATGACCCAGATATCCAAGACCTTGGGAACCCAGCCAACACAAAGTCATATATGATAGCGAATAAGTATACAAGGTGGAGGCGATATAGGCGCATTTCTCCATTTGACTGCATGCAAAGTGTACGTATATGGCCTCCACTTTGTACACTTATTCGCTATGATATACGATCTTGTGTTTGCTGGGAAGATTTTGCTTCTGAGAGCATGCAGTTGAATCTGAAATGTTTGAATACGAGATGTTCAAAGTACTCCTAAACGTTCTCAAGTTCAATCCAAAGTATCTACCGGATCAACCAAGGCTTTTTGTAATGTCCTCAACATCGATATGAGGCCAAACTGATTCCATAAGCATATACGCACATGCAACCCCAATTTTCTTGAATACGAGATGTTCAAGGTACTCCAAAACGTTCTCAAGTTCAACCCAAAGTATCTATCGGATCAACCAAAGCTTTTTCCAATGTCATCAATATCGATATGAGACCAAAGTGATTCCATAAGCATATACGCACATGAAAACCCAATTTTCTTGAATACGAGATGTTCAAAGTACTCCAAAACGTTCTCAAGTTCAACCCAAAGTATCTACCGGATCAATCAAGGCATTTTTCAATGTACTCAACATCGATATGTACCCAAACTGATTCCATAAGCATATTTTCTTGAATACGAGATGTTAAAGGTACGCCAAAACGTTCTCAAATTCAACCCAAGTTATCTACCAGACCAACCAAGGCTTTTGTAATGTTCTCATCGTCGGCATATACTCAATACGGTCCAATAGGCACATGCGCACTATGCAAACCCAATTTTCTTGAAAACGAGATGTTCGAGGTGCTAAAATACAGTCCAATACAGTCATACAGTCCTACAATACCATGCTGAGGGTTCGATAGCTGTGGAAGTGCTGAATGAACACTAAGCAGCGAGGCGGCAATATCCCAGTGGGGGACGTAATGCCAAAAAGAAGAAGAAGAAGAAGGAGATGTCCAAGGTCCTCCAAAATGGTCTTGAGTTAAGATTAAGATATCTTCCAGATGCATAATACTTAAGGAGGTATTTGTGTCCAGCAATGTCTATCAGGATGTGGCTGAGGATTTTTTTTTGTTGGGGCGTAGAAGCACTACGTTTACGGACTTGGATGATTACTTCAAAGAATACGACAACCAGGATATTTTAGCCAACCATAAACGCCTGCAATGGTTAGGACAAGTGATGATTGAAGTCATTTTCATTTCATTTTCATTTATTTAGTCTACATCTAAACAGATAACACTGAATCAACAATTTGACGCCACAATACACGGTTCGAGGCCGCATCTCTCCATCCTCGAATACGCCCCACGCTCGCCAAGTCGTTCTGCACCTGGTCTGCCCATCTCGCTCGCTGCGCTCCACGTCCTCTCGTACCGTCTCGTCTCGGCATTCTTGCAACATGCCCTGCCCATCGTACCCTTCCGGCTTTAGCTACCTTCTGGATACTGGGTTCGCCGTAGAGTTGGGCGAGCTCATGGTTCATTCTTCGCCGCCACACACCGTCTTCTTGCACACCGCCAAAGATGGTCCTAAGCACCCGTCTCTCGAATACTCCGAGTGCTTGCAAGTCCTCCTCGAGCATTGTCCATGTTTCATGTCCGTAGAGGACTACCGGTCTTATTAACGTCTTGTACATGACACATTTGGTGCGGTGGCGAATCTTTTTTGACCGCAGTTTCTTCTGGCGCCCGTAGTAGGCCCGACTTCCACAGATGATGCGCCTTCGTATTTCACGACTGACATTGTTATCAGCCGTTAGCAAGGATCCGAGGTAGACGAATTCCTCGACCACCTCGAGGTATCCCCGTCTATCGTAACACTGCTTCCCAGGCGGGCCCTGTCGCGCTCGGTTCCGCCCACAAGCATGTACTTTGTCTTTGATGCATTCACCACCAGTCCAACTTTTGTTGCTTCACGTTTCAGGCTGGTGTACAGTTCTGCCACCTTTGCAAATGTTCTGCCGACAATGTCCATGTCATCCGCGAAACAAATAAATTGACTGGATCTGTTGAAAATCGTACCCCGGCTGTTACACCCGGGTCTCCGCATGACATCGTCTAGCGCAATGTTGAACAACAGGCACGAAAGTCCATCACCTTGTCTTAGTCCCCGGCGCGGTTCGAACGAACTGGAGTGTTCGCCCGAAATCTTCACACAGTTTTGCACACCATCCACCGTTGCTTTGATCAGTCTGGTAAGCTTCCCAGGGAAGCTGTTCTCGTCCATAATTTTCCATAGCTCTACGCGGTCTATACTGTCGTATGCCACCTTGAAATCAACGAACAGATGTTGGGACCTGGTATTCACGGCATTTTCGAAGGATTTGCCGTACAGTAAAGATCTGGTCCATTGTCGAGCGGCCGTCAACGAAGCCGGCTTGATAACTTCCCACGAACTCATTCACTAATGGTGACATACGACGGAAGATGATCTGGGATATCACTTTGTAGGCGGCATTAAGGATGGTGATCGCTCGAAAGTTCTCACACTCCAGCTTGTCGCCTTTCTTGTAGATGGGGCATATAACTCCTTCCTTCCACTCCTCCGGTAGCTGTTCAGTTTACAAATTCTGACTATCAATTTGTGCAGGCAAGTGGCTAGCTTTTCCGGGCCCATCTTGATGAGCTCAGCTCCGATACCATCCTTACCAGCTGCTTTGTTGGTCTTTAGCTGTTGGATGGCATCCTTAACTTCCCTCAAGGCGAGGGCTGGTTGGCTTCCATCGTCCGCTGAACTGACGTAGTCATCTCCTCCGCTGCCTTGACTTTCACTGCCTGTACTCTCAGCGCCATTAAAATGTTCCTCGTAGTGCTGCTTCCACCTTTCGATCACCACACGTTCGTCCGTCAAGATGCTCCCATCCTTATCCCGGCACATTTCGGCTCGCGGCACGAAGCCTTTGCGGGATGCGTTGAGCTTCTGGTAAAACTTGCGTGTTTCTTGAGAACGGCACAGCTGTTCCATCTCCTCGCACTCCGCTTCTTCCAGGCGGCGTTTCTTCTCCTGCTGTCTCCGCTTCCGTCTATAACGTTCCACGTTCTGCCGGGTACCTTGCTGCAGCGCGACCGTCCGCGCTGCGTCCTTCTCCTCCAGAATCTGTCTGCACTCTTCGTCGAACCAATCGTTCCGTCGACTTCGTCCCATATACCCGACGTTGTTCTCCGCTGCGTCGTTAATGGCTGCTTTAACTGTATTCCAGCAGTCCTCAAGAGGGGCCCCATCGAGCTCACCCTCTTCCGGCAACGCTGCCTCGAGATGCTGCGCGTATGCGGTGGCGACATCAGGTTGCTTCAGTCGCTCTAGGTCGTACCGCGGCGGTCGTCGGTACCGAACATTGTTGATGACGGATAATTTTGGGCGCAGTTTAACCATCACCAGATAGTGGTCAGAGTCGATGTTAGCGCCACGATATGTCCTGACGTCGATAATGTCGGAGAAGTGCCGTCCATCAATCAGATCGTGGTCGATTTGTGATTCTGTCTGCAGTGGTGATCTCCAGGTGTACCGATACGGGAGGCTGTGTTGGAAGTAGGTGCTGCGAATGGCCATATTCTTCGAGGCAGCGAAATCAATTAGTCGTAGGCCGTTTTCGTTCGTCAGCCGGTGTGCGCTGAACTTCCCAATAGTTGGTCTAAACTCCTCCTCTTGGCCAACCTGAGCGTTCAAATCTCCTATGGTGATTTTGACGTCGTGGCTTGGGCAGCTGTCGTACTCACTGCGCTGCGCGTAGAACGCGTCCTTATCATCATCAGTGCTTCCAGAGTGTGGGCTATGGATGTTAATTATGCTGAAGTTGATTATGCTGAAGTTGTAGAACCGGCCTTTGATCCTCAACCTGCACATTCTTTCATTGATCGGCCACCACCCGATCACGCGCCTTTGCATGTCGCCCATCACTATGAAAGCTGTTCCCAGCTCGTGTGTGTTGCCGCAGCTCTGGTAGATGATTATCTCTAAACGTTCGCACCATTGATCCCTTCCAACAAACCTCCTGCAGCGCTACGATGCCGAATCCACGGTCCTTGAGCACATCGGCGAGTATGCGTGTGCTCCCGATGAAGTTGAGAGATTTGCAGTTCCACGAACCGAGTTTCCAATCGCTAGTCCCTTTTCGTCGCAGTGGTCTTCGCCGATGGTTCCGGTCCGTACTCTCTTGTTGATTGTTCGTTGCGTGAGTTTTTTGGCTGGCTTGCAGGGCCTGACACCAAACCCCCTAAATTTCCGGAGGACCATTCCTCCTTATTTCCGGTGGACCATGGTGCACAGTTTCACTTAGAGTCCCTCGCTGGCACTCGGACGATGATCAGCTGCCCCTAACATGGAGAACAGACGCTGTTATGAGCCGATCCTGACATGGAGAACAGACGCTTAATAAGATATGCATCTCCGAAGAGGAGCAACCCCTTCCCATACGACCAAAGTTCCCACCGGGGTTGGTTACCCGATCTTCCCTAAGATTGCTCGTATCCCGGCCAGCACCGCGGGGAGGTAGGGATAGGAGTTGCTGGGTAAGAGGCTAAGGACCGCGAGATGGGGTCTATTTTATTCCTTCAGGTACGCAAAGTACCAATGGTACGCTTTACCCAGCATTTGCCGTGCCATGATTGAAGTCATATAAGTTGAATGGACCTATTGGGATATCACATCTAACATCATTCATAATGATATGGAAATGCTAATATCATCTTTCAATCATGTACGTCGAATGTTCATGATAGAATTAGAGGCGAGAGTATAGATTTGATTGTTCCGTTAGGATACGACAGACATGAAGAATGTTTTATAGAAGAGGATTTGAAAGCGGGCGGAGGGTAATATTTGTGATGATATAAATCGCACGACCTTCCTTCTGCCAAGCTCCCGTATGAAGAGGGAGGGAAGAGTATCAGCGTGATCATAAGTTGGATCATTGGTTACGTCAAATAATCTGAGCTCATACAGACTCATGGAGGATCGAATGTAGCTTGTAAAAGAAATTAGTGAAATCCCACTAGCTCGATGGAACTGCTGGGATGTTTGGTGATGCACGGATATATAATTTAGGACTTGGTTGATCGGGTAGGTCGCATTTTCTGAACTCCAGGACGTTTTGAAGAACCAAAAAAGTCTATAGTTGCTGGTAAAAGTATTGAGTAAAATCCTATATGTTCAATGGACCTGCTGGGATATTGAGCGCTGAACAGATACATCATTTATGGCTTGGTTAATCGGCTAGATTGCATGTTCGGAACTCCAAAACGTCCTGGAGAACCGAACAGGTCTGTAGTAGCTTGTAAAAGTAATGGGTGAAATCCTATCGGATCAATGGACCTACTGGGATGTTCAGCAATGCACGGATGTATTGTTCAGTACTGGGTTGATGTTCAGGACGTTCTGAAGAACCGAAAAGGTCTGTAGTAGCTTGTAAAAGTAATGAGTTAAATATCTCGGGTCAATGCACCTGCTGGGATGTTACCAATACATCGTTCTGTCTAAGACTAATTAAGACGTTCGTTCCAATTTACCTCTGCGCGTTATTTTCACGAAGCTTTTCAAATGTTTCTTTTTCTCCGTAACAACATGACACACTTAGATCTCACTATCAAACACTGAGTAAGTATTCGAACAGAAATGCTCTACCAATCAAGCTTCATATGCTTTTATGGTTGAATTTATGAGTTGGACCATTTCACCCTAATTTTAGTTCAAAACGATTTGAATGGCAAGGAAAAGATTTACAAACAACCAAAGTTTTTTTTTTTTTTAAACTGGTTTGAATTATGGAGAAGGGTTTTTCTGTTTCATACACATAGATTATTCAGAAAATGGTCAATACATTTTATACTGTACTAATTTATGTTGTTTCACTTTTGATGTATTGATAACCGAAATATCTATCGAGAAAAGTTAGTTGTTCAAACAAACCAAGGACAGCCGACCATTTTCAAAGCCAAATTTAGCAATAATACATTTACTTTACATTTCTTGGCTCATCAAATTTCATTTAGTTGTCTAAAAAGGGCATCAGTCAACATTTGAGAACCGCTGTAATAACTACCAGTATCGCATGTGTGCTATACTTTCTCTGCCATCCTCGCGAGCGCCCAAAGACGGACCTGAACATTGGCAAAGACGAAGTGCGTGAAATTGATAGTAAGAGTGTGTTGTTTTGAAACCACCGCAGACTACGGAATAAATTAGTATGAATTATTGAGGAGTGCTCAAATGATTGACTTTTTGTTCGCAGGAAACTCATTTGATGATGACAGCATAGGGAAACAGGAAGGGAGGCTTGCTAAATCGATTTCGGTTCCGCGTGTTTGGGAGAGAAGGAAGCCGCCGGCCGCAGTCGGCGTATAGTGAAGTGTGGAATAGATTGGATGGTTGGAAATTAGCATTGTTAGAGCTACTGAAAATTACCCATTCAAAAGCGCATCGGAGAAGAAAACAAACCCAGGAGTTTTTAGTGAGTGAATCAGTAAAGTGTTAAGTAACCAGTAAAGCAATACGTCGGTAACCAGCAGAAGCAGCGCTGGTGGTGGGTTTCTCTTTTCCCGTGCCGCCGATATGACCAGCACAACAATGCAAACCGTAATCAAGTACGTATATCTCAGTCAACCAGCTTAGCGTGGCTTGACCTGGCTTTGCGCCGGCCCGAGCGCTTCTGGTTCATTTTAATCGCATCCATATTCATATAGCTATTTATTTATTCATATTCATATGGGAGGTAATTGGCAAATGTAAACTGTGTTCTGTGATAAGGTGCTGCGATGGTAGAGAAGATCGACCAGCGAAATGTTATGGACGTGGAAGTGATTCAGTAGGTCCACACACTCGTACAGTATGATCCCAGCCTGTACGATTCAGCGTTTTTCCCAACGATCCTACCAGGTAGCTCCACAGTTGATGGTTTAATTACTTGTTTTGAACCAATTTAGCATGAACAACTACCTAAGTTGGAACTAAACCAGTTTCTAATGTACGTTAAACCCAATACCATATGAAAGCGTTGTGTCTGAAATGATCGTTCCGGATGCTGCTGCATGATGTTGTTCGTACATAGTTTGTGGGATCGTCTATAACAAATTTGATAAGTTTCGTATCCGCATGAGTGTGCATTGTGCGCTTGATGGGCTGAGATTCCGATAAAAACTGCATTAGCTGGTTTTACAGGTGTTCACCTTAGCTTGGCAGCGTAGCCCGTATCTCGCCAAAATTTGTCTGAAATGCCTATAACGATTAGAGAATAAAAGTCCACTTGCAGATACAAAGAAACACAGAAACACATCATGTGCTGTAATTAAATGAGTAGTACTAACTTGTCTTATGCCAAGCAAATTCCACTAAAAAGCTCTGAAAAATTTTCTATTCAATTAACGGTCAAATTGTGTTTTAAAAAATCTTACCAAAACTTTATAGCCTACCATGAACATCCGTCGATTTTTAGAGAAAAAATTAATAATTGCAACAACAAAATACTAATTAGAGTGACACACTTTTTGGAAGCATACGATTTCAATACGCATCTATCTTTCAGCTTCATCGAAGACGGAACAAAAGAATGCATTTAAGATTTAATTGAGCGATACAGTGATAAAACGATGCGTTCTCTTAATGCACAAAGCCATAATCAAGAAGCGGCAAATTGCATACATTTACCCACTAGGGTGCAATAAAGGTGGAAACCAAACAAATCAAGATTCGCTATTATGTGATTACTATCGGTTATTAATTTAGGGTTTTCGTTGGGAAATTCTTCAACTCAAGAATGTATGTGTCAATCATATTCCAATTCGTTTCAAGAATTGGATCCAAAGAAAGACGAAATATTGCATTCAGATAATGACTTAACCTTATTGGTCAACAAACTCCAAACCGGTCTATCGGAAACCACACAAAAAGGTCTCCTATCAAATAATGTTAGGAGCGATGATGGTTGCTGTCGAACATCTGCACAGCTTCTTCAACAACGGAATAAACTGGTTATTCGAGAGTTCGGAATGGTTATTTTAATGCCGGGGTTAACATATAATAAATCATTGCTATTGATAGAGTTCAACGAATATCTTAATATCCTAATTTGCCGTCATGGTTTTCTTCTCTTCTTCTACGTCATTCTTAAGTAATGACGGTTTCAAAAGGTTTTGTTCTATTATTGGCAGGGGGTTTTCTGAAATACGGTTTCAACATGCTATGGGTGTTTGGAGAGGCGAAGATTGTTCAGACCAAATTTGGGCGTTCATTATACAAATCTCCCTGTCTTCACACTGTAAATACAATTATCAGTACATTCAAAGTTAATTGCCTATATGCCGGGTATTAAGCCACCCGGAGTGGAAATTAATTACTATGTCTGAAACTTGATTATGCATATGTACAACATGTACAATTACAATTATGTCGAATTAAATGTATGAGTTAATCAATCGTAAGCCATTCAATCGATTTAAGATTCAAGGATTCAGAATAGTGCATTAGTGGTGGGGTGGGTCGATTTTAATCGACGACTCACAAGCTATTTCCGAATTTCTTTTTTTATTTATTTTAAACAACAGGGACAAAAGATCAAAAAAATCATCAAAAACAATCAAATTAATCGATACAAAATTATGAAATATGTTAAGAACATACTTCTTAACTAAGGCTTTTTTCACTCTTCTTCAAGTCTTCTTCCAAGCAAAATAATTGAAATATTAAATTTAAAGGTTAGGACGAAGGCTTTTTTTTCCAAAAAAAATCTGTTGGAAGCCTTCTTCGACTTCAACAGCCCCTTCCAAGACTTCTTCAAGAGACTCGGAAACCTCCATTCGAGGGGCTCAGAATTCTTCTTTCAGCCAGCCCTCTTTCATGAGGCTCGAAAGCCTCCTTTTAAGAGTATCGGAAACCTCCTTTCAAGTTGAAGGCTCAGCAACGTCATTTTAAGTTGCTCGATGCCTCCTTTCATGCGGCTCGGAAGCACATTTTTAAGAGGCTCGGAAACCTCCTTTAGAGAACTTCTTCTCTCAGTAAGCCCTCTGGAATTCTTCTTTCAGTAAGCCCTCTTTGAAGTGGTTCGTAAGCCCCCTTTCAAGACAGATAGGAAGCCCTCATTCAAGAAGCTCAGACGCCCCTTTTTTAGGAGGGTCAAAAGCCTTTTTTTCAGATGGTTTGAAGCCCTCTTTCAAAAGACCCGGAAGCCCCCTTTCAAGAGCCTCGGAAGCCCACTTTCAAGTGGCTCGGAAACCCAAGCAAGGGGCTTGGAATTCTTCATTCAAGAAGTTTAAAAACCTATTTTCAAAAGGCTCAGCAAAGTCATTTTAAGTTGGTTAATGCCTCAAGAAGCTGGAAAGACCACTTTCATCAGGCTCGGAAACCACCTTTCGAAGGGACTCGGAATTCTTCTTTTTATCAGCCCCCTTTCAAGTGGTTCGGAAACCTCTTTTTGAAAGGGTCGGAAGCCCCCTTTCAAGAGGCTCAGAAGCTCACTTTCAAGAGGCTCGGAAGCCCCCCTTCAAGTGGCTCGAAAACTTCTTTTGGAGGAGCTCGGAATTCTTCCTTCGAGAAGCTTAGGAGCCTACTACAGAAAAGGCTCAGAAATGTCATTTCAAGATGCCCAAAGCCTCATTTCAAGAGGCTGGAAAGACCCTTTTTCATGAGGTTCGGAAGCCCCCATTTAAGAGGCTCAGAATTCTCCGTTCGAGGGGCTCGGAATCCATTTAGCCAACCATCACAAGTGGCTCGGAAGCCTCTTTTCAAAAGGATCAGAAGCCCATTTCGAGTGGGTGGGAATTCTTCTTTCAAGACGTCTAGCTTACTTTCAAAAGGTTCAGAAACGTCATCTCAAGATGCTCAAAAGGTTCGAAAGCACTCTTTCAACATAATCTTATGAGTTACGCTTATTAAAATAGGAATACCTCAATGAATACAAAAACACGAAGGGGTACCTCTGAAGTAAACGGTTGAGAACTGCTGTGGTGTACAATCAATCTGGTCACTGGAAACGATATGAATTATGGTAAATTATGCTAGAACATGGTTTTCCGACGAAACTGATACGGAAACTGATCTACCGACACGAACAAGTCGGATGTCGCACCGACGATTCTGACAACTAATTAAGAAACGACGAGCTTACCTCGTATCGGTCTAGCCTAAACCAATAACTTAAGCTATTGAGCTAGCTACGTTTTTTCCCTCGCAGATCATTTTCTACTTCCTGTAATAAGCAGTTAATAATGGTATTTCTGATTTTAGATACCCACTTCTGGATGGTATATCCAAATTTGGCTGCTTATTTGGGGCGAATGGCCCGTGTGCAGGGTTTGCAGAAATCGCTCTCAATAGATAACGAACAACGATAAAAGAAAGGCAAAAACTGTTTTGAATTATAACAAGCCATGATAACAAATTTATCAAACTTGTATGTAAGTGCAAAAAAACAGAATCGTCACCAATTTCGCAGTCAGAAAATCGTTGTGCCCGTCGGATCGTTGTTCAGAACCATTTTCACCGGGTTACTGTCCGACCGGGTTACGTGAGGGCCCCACACATGGTGGGTTTCTAAAACTAAAACTAAAAGTGCGCGTTGGTTCTCCACGAGCATCGTACAGGTCTCGTGTCCGCAAAGGACTACCTAGTCAGTTTGATACGACGGCGAACTCGATTCGAGACGCTCCTAGCGGAGTCTAAAGTATGTACAGCTTCCAGCCACGATGCATCTCCGAATTTCGCTGCTGGTATCGTTATCCGCGGTCACCAGTGTTTCGTCACCACCGATACAGACTCGTGATGTGTGGCTTACGTTGTCTTTTCTTCAGCCTCTTTTTATTATGTACTTGTTGATGATTATTAGTCCGATTCGCTTCCCAACAAACACTGGAGTCGATGAAACCGCTTATTAAGCCAAAAATAACCTTTTTCTGCTGAAAAACTGGCTTATTCAGCTGAAAATGTTTGTTGGGTTAGTTCTATCAATTAAATTTTCCCTGGAGACAGTTTTCAATTAGGTCACATTATTGAAACAGTAATTGTATGCATGTTGGTTGAACAAACTATTCATCCTTTCAGACTACTGTCTATAGCATTTTGAACACAGTGGTTGTTATTTAAAGACACGCGGAGAGAATGAAAGCAGAATTTGCCTCATGGCCAGCACAAAATAAAATAATGACAGTGGCAATATGTAAATTTGTGAAAATTTGAATTAATTCTCAGTATAAGCAGCTGGTTCGTTTGCTTTAATAGCATGTCTTGTCTCCGTCAGTAAATTAACATATTTTTAGCAAAAAATGATATTAAATACAATAAAGAAACTTGTTATAAGCAACTTGAAACAACATTTAACTAATTATGTTTTATTTAACTTTATCATATTTTATTTAATATTCATTGCAATAATTACCTACTACGCATGTAGTGACGAAAGTCTTCTTCTAGTTCTTATTGGCATTACATTACATTCTCACAACTTCATTTAGCATTTCCACAGTCATTAACTGCGATGTTTCTAAGGCAAGTTTAGGGTAACACCATACTGTTATGCCCAGGAAAATAAAAAAAATCTGGATCGGATATCCAGCTTTCCACGCTAGTCATAATAGCTGCTATAAATAATTCTGACAGCAACTGCTTCCGACGCTTCTGATTCCAACGCTGACATGTATCTCAGCAACCAATTCACGTTGTTTATTTACATACATATGATAGAAAAAACGATTCAATCGAAAAGATAAATGCTGTAAATATCTAATTGAGTAATTTTGAATATTTTAGCATGGAAACACGAAAATAAGGAACTCGACGAAAGTTTACGAGCCCAGCCACATCTAGAAAAGCTACCAGTCAATTACCATAGTTCGGGTTCTAATTACAGATACTCAGAGAACTACTTTGATATATCAGCTTTCAGGTCAATCTTCAGTTCACAGTCTACTTTTTGCGACTTTCTCTTTGTTTTATTGATAGGGGAAGTGCGCCGGTTTTGGCCAACTTAGTGCCTAATTTGGCCAACCCTGCAAAATACATATTTTTCCAAAATAATCGATCAGTTGAAAGCAGCGTTGAAGCGTGAGGGATATATCTCTTGTTGGAATAAATAAAACCCTTGCGAATTGCTTTCTTTTTGGAGTTATTCGCAAAATTTACCAAATTAGGAACATGGCCAAAACCGGTACAGTTTCCCTACATTTTTGCCTTTCTCGTACAACAAAGTTGTACCGAAAGGCTATCATTTCACTCCAAAATCGAACTTTTTTATAGAAGTCTCGGAGACCCATGCTGTTGTATACCAATCGACTCAGCTCGTCGAGCTGAACAAATGTCTGCCGTGTGTATGTGTGCAAGAAGCAGACTTGTGCCATATCAGTCACTGTGACTCATATGCGACCAAATTCAGTCACACTGGAGCCACTGCAACCAAATCGATCTGAATTGTGCTGCTAGGGCCGTCATGTAGACAATTGTTTATGATGTGTATCACACTAAGGCGAAACCAAACGATTGAATCGTCACCGCTAGGTGGATTAATCTGGTTTTTTTTTTATCATCAATCTGTAATCATTTTTCATCTAAGGTAAGTGTGGCTTGGGTGTGTTTATTAAATTGTCCAATGCTAGTTCTGTAGATCGAATCAGGGCTGTTACAACAGTCGCGGATATCGCGATTTACGGGTTTTTCGCGAATTTCGCGGATTTGTCGAGGATCTACTCTTCCAGTCGCGAAAATCTCGGTTCCTTGAAGTGTTGTCGTGAATTTATATTTGCACTCTCTCAAAAATCGCCTTTTTATATGACTGTATGCAAAGCAAGCAATACTTTGGGATCGAAACACATTACAGAAAGTTCGCCATTGAATGTGTTTCATATCTGCGAGGATCTAGGTGTTCAGTTCAGTTTACTCGTGTTTTCTATCGAAGAAGGATCGCGCGATAATTGGAATGCTTTGTGCTGCTATGTGCGGATTAATAAATTACTATGACATAGCTTCGTATAAAATAATTCAAGACAAAATTTTCAAAACGACTTATCTGCTTTTGTAAACAAAGATTCAATCGACGATTTGACGAATCTGATAGTTCTCCCACGCAAACCAACACCACCAATAGGTAGGCGAAGGTTTCCGCTACCTGTTGATGGTGTTGGTTTGCGTGGGAGAGCTATCAGATTCGTCAAATCGTCGTTTGAATCTTTGTTTACAAAAGCAGATAAGTCGTTTTGAAAATTTTGTCTTGATTTAATTAGTTGCTTACCAAGGCGACTTCCTATAGATTAACCTTTCATCTGGTCCCTTTTCGTTACTAAATGTTGATAATGATGATATAATTTGTAAATATCATAAAGAGTCTCGACTTCGTTAAGTGTTATATACGCCTAAGCCTATCAAATAAACGAATTTGAAGAATCCGTGGCGCTCACGGAGAGGCAGAAGATTCCCCAGACTCTTGAAGCAACGTGTGTCGAACCAATTTTCCACTCGAAATCCTAAATTAACTGTGAGGACATGGGCGACATCGTTATTGGTCTTGAATTGATGAAACTCCAACGCATGTACAATGACAATAGTTTTCTTATCCCAAGAAGCTTATTAAATTGGTGAGCAGTGCATATTTGTTGTTTCTCGGCCAACTACGAAATGTACAGACAATCAAGCGAAACTGAGCTGGATTTCCGGGACTCACGATTGTGTTTAGAACTTAGTCTGTGTTCCCAACATTTTTGATAATGTTCCTTTAAATGTTGTTGCAAAAATCATGTATTATTATTGCTAGAAACGTCGAGACTAAGCTTATGTCGCACGTAAGTACGCTGGTTGTTATGAACTCTGTCCACTTGGTTGAGATATAGAGAGGCACTTCATCTTTCCGACCTTATGCTACATCCAGTTCAGCTCCTTAACTAAACTAGGCTGCTCATTCCAGCTCCAGCTAGTCGCTATCTAGTTCTTTGTACTGTCAGAGCTCAATTCCCATAATTGCTTGGTAAGCTATTTTTTTCGGTTCAAAACGTTTCTGTTATTTCGCAATCCGAGATTTCACATTTCACTTTGTTCATGCTCAAGCACATTATAGATATTGAGACTTCATGAGGAATCACAGATGCTCGCGATAGGGTGGTCGCGCAACTCCTCCATACCCTTCTGCTCCAATAAGGCATTTCATGAATCTTCGCTATCTCTTTCCCACTTGATGAAAATTAGGAAACGAAATAGAACCACTACCTGTCAAATTTGTACTGGTCCTGTTGTTTTCTAATTTTCTTTAGGTATGGAGTATATGCGCAGCATACCATATTGACAAACCTGCATCCTTCATAGAGTTATCCACGCTTTGTTGGGTAGGATTTCAAGGCCTCTCTTAATTTAGAATCAGTTTAGAAAAATCGAGTACTCAAAGAATCTGGTCCTCCAAAGTGTCAACAAATTTTTATTGTATAGCCCTTCAGGATTATGTGACATGATACTAAAGAACAGCATAATATCCCGATTAAGAGAAATTGGCATGCGTGAAACGATAAAAATGACAGTTGTCCGTTGCTTCCGTGTCGAGTGGTGTGCGCCCGAAAACGCGAGCACTTTGAAACTTGGATTCCGTCAGAAGTGACCTTAAAAAGCAAAAATTGCAATTATAAAAGAAGACTTTTTCCGAAAAAAAATCAAAATGTTCCACGGAAAAACAATACAAAATATCCATAATTAAATCAAAATTTGCAATAAACAATCCAAAAAAATTATACAACATATTTTTTTTCCAAAAAAAATTTAAAAATTTCCACAAAATAATCAATAAAGAGCATTAAAAAATAAAAATAAAACATTTCCATTTCCATTTTATTCAATTAGAACCATCCTCAGCCCAGCGACAAAATGCTACATAGGAACACCATGCTGAGGGTAGACATTTTTAGATTGATTATTATTCTTAGTTGAAAATATTTTTAGCTTACCTGAGCATAAGGTTCCTGCCAGAGTAAACGCGACGTGCTTTGCGACGTGACGCGACTCACGTGAAAAAATAACAATTATTATCAATGAAATGTCAAATTGCACTATCGCGTTTACTCTAGCTTCACCCTAAAAGTATCATAGTGTTAGAATCATAATCATATGTTCACAATTTACTTAATGCGTTTTAGGAAAAAGCGGAGGTCAATCTTGCGTTATACTTTTTCAGTCTATTTTTTTTTATTTTTTTTATTCATATATTTATTTGGTAGGCGGCACTCTGTGTTCTTAACCGCTACTGTGCCGAGATCTACTGTGGTATTCTGCTGTACAGAATCCACACAGAATCTTTTTTTAGATTTCCATTTCCATTATTGTTGTCGTTGCTAGTCCATCTCATCGTGAGTCCATTGTGTTTGTTTGTCCATGTCGTGTATCCAATGATCGTTGCATTGTTTGGTTGCCATTTATTCGGGTAACGTTGGAGAAATGCCCCCGAGAAGAACAAGTTGCCAGTCGTCGTTAGGCAGCCGTGACGGTGAGGCGCGTTCCCCAAAACGCCTCCGTATGAGCTGTGGATCCGGCGACTGACGAGGGTTTGGTGTAGGGGCTGGGAATCGAACCCATGACCATTCGCTTGTAAGGTGAACGTGTAGCCAACTACGCTACGGGACCCCCCTAATTGCGTTATACTTTGTTACACTAAAATGACATTGAAAGACATATTTCTACATAACTTAAGAACTAATCAAGCTAATGGAACCAAATTTGGAATGTGGAAGTTTTTGAAGGCAGTAAATGTTTATGTGGAAGTTCGAGACCTCTCCTTTTTCTGGAATGATGGGGGATGGTTCCTATACACATGATACAGAAATTTATGCACAATCCGAGAACTAGTCAAGCAATTGGAACTAAATTTAGCATGTGGATGTATTTGAAGGCAAGATTTTTATTTTATTTTTGTTCATGTATTTATTTAATTCTAGAAATTCTAGAATTCCTCTGAAAGGAGGGGACATCCATACTAATTAAACAGAAATGTCTGCATTATTTGGGAACTAACCAAGAAAGTCTACCCAAATTTGGCATATGGAAGTTTTTGAAAATAAGAAATGTCTCTAAAGTGGTTCGACACTCCTACCTCCTCTGGAAGAGGCGGGGCTCCTAAACAAATGAAACCCAAATGTATACATAACTCTAAAACTAATCTAATAAACTAATAAAGAATATACATTACTGCCATTAGTATGCAATCTACGAAATACTCCGTTACATCGCAACGCAACTCTAAAACTAATCCAGCAAATGGAACCAAATTTGGCATGTGGAAAAGCAAAAAAAAATTAATTAAATTAAATTTTAAAAATGTCATGCAAATGATATATCAATCTACGTTTTGTGGGAAGATGCCTGCAATCCACAATCAAGCTACACCCGCTGTCTCCACTGAGCAAAGAAAGGGGATCGTTCGTGAAGTTGTCGAGGTGTCTGGCCACATATAGAAGTCTCTGTGTCGGTCATTTTGACCAAGAGTGTTTTGTAACACTCTGTTTTGAAATTAGGGTAAGATTAAAGTGCATAAATTCTAAAGTATAAAATGAATGAATTCTGAATTCTTTCAGCAGTATCCGTTTTGTATTTTTTCCACTATGGAGTAGATTATACCATTAATCAATTACATTGGCTCTGCTTCTAACCAGTGTTGATCGATCATGGAACCGGTTCCAACCGGTGATGATAAAAGTGTGGTCGCAATCGAGTCCATCGTTCGAACTGTGAGGCATTCGATACATACTGCAGTATAGTGTGATACGCCCATGTCATCATTAGGGGAGAACAGTCAAAATCACAAATCAATTGTTGAGATAAATGCCAATAGAACGAAAAATGATCATGACACAAGTTTGCCCTGACATGCACGATTAAGGACTATCGTTTTTCATTAATTGATTTTGCATTTCTTTAAGTTTTATAAACTTTGTTTTTATCTTCATTAAAGAGACTTCCAGCCTGAGGCTGGCTCATCTGTTTTACCCAATTCAGAAGAACAATATCTAAAGGTTTCGTATTTGACCATTATCTCCCGCATGATGAAAGTTCCATGCGTGTCTCGCTTGATCCCAAATAGACCGAGAATTAGTAATGTCTTCAACGCTGTCGATCTCTTATGACGAAGGCGATCGCAACCAATAGCCGAACGGCAAGAGAAGAAACGGCAAAGCAGGTGAATTCCTGCGATTGGTTATGCAATCCGTGACTGTAGCTGTCAGCGCAAGTTTTTCCTGCATGATAAACCCGAAGTGACCGATGTTGAGGTTTGTTGCGGTAATTCTCTTTATATCGGATTGCGGTTTGTATAGTGATTCAGCGGAAAACAAGTGCTCTGAATTTATAAAATGTGTGCCTACAGAATTGGATCAGCAACTGCACAATAACATTCCAAATATGTTAATGCCAGTGATTGTGTTTTAAAATGCCAACTTTGAAAATTATCACCTCTATTTTTGTGATTAAGCATTATGAATTTCATGCAATTCATGAGATTTTTCAATTAGATTAGTTTTATTTGTTCATAAAAAAACTTACAAAATTGAAGATGGTAAGCATCCCTGTCTAACGGCACGCTCTCCCGTATACATAGGATTCCGCCCTTGTGTTCGATTTTTAGAGTAGAAGTCAGAAAAAATCTGTTCTGATCACACACATTTTTCCTTCCCCTCCAGGGTTTATTTCGATTGTTGTAAATCTCAATATATTGCTTCTTTGTTATCATGGTGATTTCAGTGCTGATTGGACTAATATAAATAAGAAAATGTCTGATTCTTCCACCTATCGGTATTGATGCCTTTCTCGTGTTTTCAATATGCCAAAAAAACGTATAAGAGAGATAAAAAATAGCACTGATAGGTGAATAGATTCCGAAAGTAGGCCATCTTGAAATCCAAAATGCCACCAAACATTGATTTCCGGCTTCTACTCATCGAACATGCTTTGACAATACCCAGTTACTACCCTACAAAAAATTTAAGCTAATAAGCTAGTTTCTTAGCTGAAGAATTATATTTTCAATGTAATAATCTGTTTATCAGCTTCCAAAGTTTGTTGGGTAAGTTTTTAGTCAAATGGACTAAGAAACTTTTCACTTATCAATATTTTTTTTCCATTCGAAAAACTTTGAAAATTTGTTCATGCTTTTTATTGCTTCGATGGTTTTTCACAGGTTTTTTTTTACGAGGTACGTATACCAACGTAAAAATAAAACAAGGGTGAATTTCAATTTTTTCAGACCAACACAGATTTCGCATGTTTTTCTCCTCGGTACAAATAACAGCCGGGAAAATCCGAACAAAAATATAGCAAAAACAAATACGAGGTTGACTTCAAAAACATGATTTTTGATATGCCGGAGCTAATCGAAATTCCTCCTCTTTTTCGAGGGAACCGAATGTTCGAATTCCCGGGCGTGAACAATGCTTCCAAAAGAAAAAGCTCGCAAAAGATCATCTATTGGTCTTGTCTTTCAAAATTGTGAAGTTTCATTAGTCACAAGATGAGTTTCGGAACTAGTCGAAATATGTCCTCTTCCGTGAAATACTTTAGAACGTGGCCCATGTATCCAGAAACTTTCAAATATTCATCTGTTGAGCTTATCTTCCAGAATCATGAAGTTTGATGTGTCACAAGATTGGGTGTCAACCATTGAAAAATGGCCATTACCCTACATAGGGAAGAAGGTTCCCGGAACATCCGGAACCGGGTTCTGATGATCCAATTTTACCAGAACTGGCTTTTGATACTGGTCAATAATGATTGAGCACTTTTGAATTAACTGTTTGGACACGTCCGCTCATTTATCAAATATTTTTAAAAACTGGCCCGTTTTTGAACGCACCTGACCCAGGATCCCTCCCTCATGTAACAAAAAATAGAGAATATGATGGTTCTTCTCTAAAAATTCCATGGCAATCGAACATAGAATGAGCCCAAACGAGTAATTCAATTGAATGATTCAAATAGAAATCAATGATTTCTAGACAAAGCTCAGACCGCATCGTGCTTTCGTGCTGTGCGGTTCTTTCTCTCTTTGCGGAAGGAAGTTTTTAATACTACCCGAAGCTATTTTAATTTCAACGGTGCTTCTTAGCGCTATTTGTACCCACTGATCCCGTTACGATCTTTGCAAGGACCCGTGCCTTCGTTTTACGTTGGACCCGTTTGCGGAAGTAAAATTCCGACAAGCGGTGGTAATCCTGCAGGGACACCGTTCTGGGAAAAACCTCTTAGAAGGTCACGTCTCCACGCTCAGCAATGAGCATTAATAAAAACAAGAGGAAGGGGGAGTCTCTGAATTCTCCACTTCCTTCAAAGAAACAAGGTTTCAAGACCGTCCTGCCAAAGCGCGGAAAAAATAGAAGGAAGCTGGAGAATTCAGATATTCCTTCTAACTCTAATATCATAAATAATTCTTCTCCAATCGAACTGAGAATCAGTTCGATTTGATTAATGATGAAATTGAGCAAATCGAATATACCTCTAGCCCAGGTGATTCGATTCATGCGAAAAAGCAAAGGATTCCGCCAATTGTGGTATCTGTTGCCGAGTTTTCTGGCTTCCGGAATGAGATTTTGAGTAACCTTCAGGGGATCAAGGTTTCATTTCAGATTGCTAGGAAGGGTGACTGCCGCGTTTTGCCGGGATCCTTTGACGATCGCAAACGTCTTCTTCAGTATTTAACTGAGAAGCGTCATAAATTCTTCACATACGACGACAAAACTGAGCGATTATTCAAAGTCGTCTTGAAAGGTCTCCCCAGTGATGATAAATCACTGGATGAGATTAAAATTGAAATTTCTCAATTACTTGGATTTTCACCAGTCCAAGTAATTAAGATGAAAAAGAAATCCCACTCTGGTACTTCCCAGAGGGCATTTCTCAAGAATTTTATTTAGTTCATTTTAACAAAAGTGAACTAAATAATATGAAAAGTTGGAAAAGGCCTGTATTATGTCCCATGTCCGTGTTACATGGGAACATTTCCACAGGCCTGGGGAAATTTCAAAACCCCACCCAGTGCCGTAAGTGCCAAAAGTGGGGTCATGGAACCAAACATTGTCACATGGATGCTAAATGCATGATTTGTGGTGGAACCTCTCACGCCAAGGACGCATGTCCTGTGAGAGAAGATTCCAATAAATTTAAATGCGCAAATTGTGGGGGCAATCATAAATCCAATTTCTGGGAATGCCCTTCACGCAAAAAAGTTTTGAATTCCCGTGCAAAATTGATGACGGGAAATTCCAATCGGATCCCAGATTCGACGGGTAGAAATTTTTCAAACGCTCAAATTTCGAAACCAGTTACCGGTCGAGCAATTCATACCCACCACAATTCACAAACAAATTTTGCCGCTCGTCAACGGGTAGCAAGCACTTCAGTAAATTCCAATTTTTCGAATGTACCTACGTATGCAAATATCGCTGCTGGTAGACAAAATTTTTTTCTTCTCAAAATGAGGTTTATACCCATGTCCCAACGGAAAATAATGGTCATGTTGCCGATTCAGGTAGCATGACTACTTCCGATTTTGATTTTTTAACTGAACAATTGCATCACATGATTGATGCAATGTTCAAAGCAAATACCATACCAGAAGCTTTTCAGGTTGGTATAAAGTACACACAAAAAATTGTTATCGGACTCCGTTTTAATGGATCTAAATAATTGTGTGAAAGTTCTAAATTGGAATGCCCGCTCTCTAAAGGGTAAGGAAGATGAATTATTCAACTTCCTAACAGTTCATAATGTGCATATTGCCATTATAACTGAAACTTATTTAAAACCAGGACTTTCCATTAAAAGAGATCCAAATTATTTTATCTACAGAAATGATCGTCTTGACAGCGCCTGTGGTGGGGTCGCCATTGTCATCAATAGACGTGTCAAACATAAATTATTTTCTTCGTTCGAAACCAAAGTTTTTGAAACCTTGGGAGTTTCTGTTGAAACAAATTTTGGACAATTTTCCTTCATTGCAGCCTACTTGCCTTTTCAATGCAATGGGCAGCAAAAGAATTTGTTGAAAGCTGATCTTCAAATTCTGACTCGCAACAAATCAAAATTCTTCGTAATTGGTGACTTCAATGCCAAACACCGTTCATGGAATAATGCTCAAAGTAATTCCAATGGTAAAATTTTATTTGAAGATTGTTCTGCGGGATATTATACTATTCAATATCCCAATGGACCAACTTGTTTTTCTTCCAGTCGAAATCCTTCTACAATTGATTTAGTTTTAACGGATTCAAGTCAGCTGTGTGGCCAATTGGTAACTCATGCTGACTTTGACTCTGATCACCTTCCTGTGACGTTTGCCATTTATAATCCAATCAGCTCTACTTTTAATTATCATAGAGCTGATTGGGATTTATATAAAACTTATATCGATAGGAATTTTGATGTTGATATTCCTCTCGATACCAAAAGTGATATTGATAATGCTCTCGTATCTTTGACAAATTTAATTGTCGAAGCCAGAGGCTTTGCAATTCCTAAATGTGAAATTAAATTCAACTCCATTATTATTGACGACGATCTTCAGCTACTGATCCGTCTTAAAAATGTGAGGCGAAGGCAATACCAAAGAACTCGCGATCCCGCTCTGAAAGTTATTTGGCGAGATTTGCAAAATGAAATTAAAAAACGTTTCGCTATTCTGTGAAATATCAACTTTGAGAATAATGTCTGAAAGTTGGATCCCAGTTCGAAACCCTTTTGAAAATCAACGAAAATTCTTAAAAACCTCAAAAGTCATCGCTTAAAGAGGGAAATAACATTTTATTAACAAATGGCGAAAAGACTCAAAAACTTGCTCAGCAGTTCGAGAGTGCCCATAATTTTAGTCTAGGTCTCACTAGTCCAATTGAGGATCAGGTTACACGAAGCTTCGAAGACATTCTCAACCAAGATAATGTTTTTGACACTTCGTTGGGAACTAATTTGGATGAAGTGAGATCTATTACTAGAAAATTTAAAAATATGAAAGCCCCGGGTGATGATGGTATTTTCTACATACTTATCAAAAAACTTCCTGAGAGCTCTTTATCCTTTTTGGTTAATTTATTTAACAAATGTTTTCAATTGGCATACTTCCCAGATAAATGGAAAAACGCAAAAGTTGTTCCAATTTTGAAGCCGGACAAAAATCCAGCTGAGACTTCTAGTTATCGCCCAATCAGTTTGCTTTATTCAATAAGCAAACTGTTTGAAAAGATTATTTTAAATAGAATGATGGTTCATATTAATGACAATTCTATTTTTGCTGATGAGCAATTTGGTTTTCGCCATGGGCATTCAACCACTCATCAGTTATTAAGAGTTACGAACTTAATTCGGCTCAACAAATCTGAAGGATATTCGACTGGAGTTGCTCTTCTTGATATAGAGAAAGCATTTGACAGTGTTTGGCATGAAGGTTTGATTGTAAAATTGATGAATTTTAATTTTCCTCTGTACATTATTAAACTGATCCAAAATTATTTATCAGATCGCTCACTGCAGGTAAACTATCAGAATTCTAAATCTGATAGATTACCTGTAAGAGCTGGTGTTCCCCAAGGCAGCATACTGGGGCCCATTTTGTATAACCATTTTACTTCTGACTTACCTGATTTACCACCAGGGTGTCAAAACTCTTTGTTCGCAGATGACACACCACTCTCAGCCAAAGGGCGTAGCCTTCGTGTCATTTGTAGTAGATTGCAAAAGTTTGGATATTTTCTCCACTTACTTGCATAAATGGAAAATTTCCCCTGAATGCTTCCAAAACTCAGCTTATAATTTTCCCACATAAGCCGAGAGCTTCTTATTTGAAACCTTCTAGCAGACATATTGTCACTATGAATGGGGTTCCAATTAATTGGTCTAGCGAAGCTAAATATTTAGGACTTCTGCTAGATCAAAAATTAACTTCTAAAAATCACATTGAAGGCCTTCAAGCCAAATGTAACAAATATATTAAGTGTCTATATCCACTTATAAACAGAAAATCAAAACTTTGTCTTAAGAACAAACTTTTGATTTACAAACAAATTTTAGACCTGCCATGTTGTATGCTGTGCCAATATGGACTAGTTGCTGCAATACCAGAAAGAAGGCACTTCAGAGGATTCAAAATAAAATTCTGAAAATGATTCTGAAGTTGCCTACGTGGTATAGTACCAATGAACTTCATAGAATTTCTAATATTGAGACATTGCAACAAATGTCCAACAAAATAATTTCCAATTTTAGACAAAAATCGTTGCAATCTTCTATTGCAACGATTAACTCCTTGTACCCTTAGTATAAAATAGGTTAAGATTAGTTTAAGTAGAAAACATTGTTATTCCTACATGGCTCAATTCAGCCAGAGGAAAAATTCTAACTGCCAGAGGCAATTTAAATGTATTAATAATAACTAAAAATATAACATAGCAAATAAGGATGATAGTGTTAAGAAAACACGGAACACCTAGTCTAAGAGATGACTGCATGTATTAGATAATTAGCAAATAAAATCAGTTAAAAAAAAAAAAATGATTTCTAGGTCAGATCGAAACGGGTTAATAGCCATTTCGAAAAAAAAACACATAAACAGAATTTTTTTCAAATCCGTGCTCTGAAAATTGTTTCGTTCTTTTCATTTTAAACTGTATCATAGTTCGAACTATAATTTATTTCACAAATGTCAAATAGAAGGCAACTCACGTCATGTCAAGCCCTCGTTTTCCCTAATTTAACATGTTTTTTTGCTTCATTTAATCAATGTTGGCTTATAACTAGGATTCTTAATAAGCCCCAACATATAGCAAACGCCTAGGTTATTTGATTTTTATACCACGCTGGTTAGGGTGGCTCAAATTAGTATGGAAAAAACTTTTTACAATTTTTTTGATGGGCCGCCCTCTTATTCGGTTCTATATGATGCCCTGATGCTCTGGACAAAATTTCAGCCAAAACGGTCAACGTTTGGCCGGTGCTAAACTCGTTGGAAGTTTATATGCAAAAATGTATGCAGAAACATCCAAAAACAATGATTTGCAGTTAGACGGCACAATTTACGATGAAGAACTATGATACTCATTCAGATCGTGAAGAATTTAATACAGAATGTTATGCTTAAAACCGCGAAAAGATTAGTGTTTGCCCGCCAAAGTTATTAGCATTTCTCTGAAGTGGGGTTTGAGCAAATTTCGTTTCTTTTACCTTTGAAAAGAAATAAATTCACCCCTACAACACTCCAGTAAAATGCTAATATCTTTGCCTAATAAACTTTAATCTTCTCGCGGTTTTCAGCATGACATTCTGTATTTAATTCTCTAAAACTGAATGAGTTTCATAGCTCTTCATCGTTATTTGTGCCGTCGAACTGCAAATCACTGTTTTTGTATATTTCTGCATACATTTTTACATATAAACTTCCAACGAGTTTAGCATCGGCCAAACGTTGACCGATTTGGCTGAAATTTTGTCCAGAGCATCAGGGCATCAAATAGAACCGAATAAGAGGGCGGCCCATCAAAAATTTGGAAAAAGTGTTTTTTGAGCCACCCTAACGCTGGTATTATTTTTTGATTATTTACCAAGATAAAGTTTTTTACTTTTTCGAGGTTTTTTAACCTTCGCAACATATTTGCAACTACTTCTAGACGACAATACTAACATTCCCATACACTTCAAATAAAAATTCGACTGATATAATAGCTATTTCAAATGCAGATTAATATTTGATTATGAAAAAAAAACATTTTATGACCCACGAGCTCTACTGATATCATTTTATTAAGGTTCAATTTTCGTCATTCGTACGTTCAAAACGAATTAGAAATTTCTTGTTGGAGAAAATGACGATAACAATATCTTTCCAGTTGACGTCAAATTTGGGACTTTCGTTGTGAAACCAGTTTCAGTAAACTCAAGGAAAAAAATCTAACCAAACCTATCCAAATATAATTTTGGTTATTATTTGCTCTGCAGCACAACTGTGCAAAACGATTTCAAAACCAATTTATACTAAGTTTGGCTTTTGAATGTCGATATGGTATAGATTCACTCATGAATTGATGATAACTGTAAGTGTTCTTTAAAGACTTTCTAAAAACTCTTCATTTAAACCAGGATTTTATTAAGATAAAGAATAAAAAAAGAATGAAGAATCGTACAAAATATATAAAATCATCAGATGCTTCAATAAATAGTATAAATTGTGCCGATAATATTATGATCTTCGAATATGGCCGTTCATCACACAAAGAGTCGTTAACCGAAAACATAAACCAAAAATCACACCATTACCTGCCCCATCTCAGCCCGGTTGAAATGTAATTTGCACTAAAGTACAACAGTGTAACGCCAATTTATTATATATGCACGTGTTGGCTGTACTCCTGTGGGACTTTTATAGCAAGAGTCAATTACCTGCGTCGTTGGTGAAAAATAACGTTGGGTTGGGAGAATAAAAGTGAATCCTGGGGATGTCGATGATTGATTGAGGAAATGATTTATTCTTCGGTTGAAGTTAAATCGGTTCATGGGGGAAGCCCAAATAGGAGCATCCAGTAGCTGTGGTGGCTATGCTGGCGAAACGTTAACAACCGGAAATTTTCCGCTAGAGATCCGGTGTCGCTACCTTTCTGTGCCATTGGATTATTCTAGTTAAAGGTGGCAGTTGAGAGCTGTCAAGGTCAATATTCTGATTCTCGGTTTGGGCTCCCTTAAATATGGTTAAAAATGTACATTAAAGTTAATCATTTTGAAACTGCCTTCCTTTGAATTGGCATTTGATAATTCGATAACATGCTTTATTAGGATTTCTTGCGCTATGTGTTTCAAAAATGGGAGTTCAGCTAAATGTAGGTATCAGGAAAATAGAAAACGTGGGAATTCAAAAATTACAATTTTTCTGTAGTTGAAAATAGTAAACTGTTTTGAGCACAGACCTTCAGTATAATCCAGATTTTTTATCGTTCGTTTGTTTGGGAGGCCGAAATCTTTTTGCCTTTCTCGTACAACTAAGTTGTACCGAAAGGCTATCATTTCACTCCGAAAACGAACTTTTTATAGAAATCTCTGAGACCCATAGTATTATATACCAATCGACTAAGCTCGACGAGCTGAGCACATGTCTGTCTGTACGTGTGTATGTATGTGTATGGGTGTGTGTGTGTGTATGTGTGTGTATGTGTGTGCACAAAAGCTATAAAAAACATTAGACAACTTTTCGTATAGTAATCCTTAACCGATTTTCTCGCAACAAGTTTTATTCGACAGGGGACAAAGCCCTGTTGATCACTATTGAATTTTGTAACGGTAATTGCGTTTCAAAGTTATGAAGAAAATGGTACATTGGACCATATAAACCCCATATAAGGTTGGTGTCTTAACTAAATGCGAGAAAGGCACCACCAACGCTAGGTGGATTAATCTGGGTTTTTCAAACTTGTAAAACAGTTTAGTTTTTTTATTCATATAAATAATGCTAGTTTTGTGGAACCGAAAAACTCGCATTTTTGTCGATGTTTGGAAATACAATATTACAGTAAAACCCAGATTAATCCACCTAGCAGTGACGATGCCTTTCTCGAATCAATCGTTTGGTTTCACCCAGATTAATCCACCTAGCGGTGACGATGCCTTTCTCGAATCAATCGTTTGGTTTCGCCTTAGTGTAACACACATCATAAATAATTGCCTGCCTTACGGCTCTTGCAAACGCTGTACATATAGCGATTCAGCCAACCAACCAATATGGTTCAATCGTTCAATACACCATTTTCCTTATAATTTTGAACGCAATAGATCGTGAATATATACACCCGATTCTTTTTTTACACGGAGGATGCGTTCCGTGTAAAAAAAGTTTTCAGTTCAAAATTTGAAAATCCGTTCAAAAAAAGTTTTATGATTTCTCGACAAATCATGCAAAATGGAGCAACTTTGCAAAAATTTTGTATGGGATATTTTTTACACGGCCGTGTAAAAAAATCCGTGATGTTGCTTTCCACAGCGCTCTCCGTATCCCGTTTAGAAGATGCTTATATTTTAAAATTAAAATTAGTCAGCCTTGGACATATTATTTTAATTGAAATTAGGAGGATTTCCCGTCAGATTCAGACGAATTTCTCATAGAAATTCAAGACAATTTATGACGGGAAAATATTATATGTATTTGTGTGGCACTGGACAAGCTTATAACACGAATAAGCGCAACATATGTCTGTTTCTCAGTCACATGAAAGATCATATCAGCCATCATACTGACTACATTCGCAGTCAGTCAATTCTAACTTTTTCTCGAGGTGAGTCGCGAGTGCAAGCAATGCAAACATGATGGGTGATTGATATACGCGGTTCTGATTTTCGTGTACTGGGACGCCCGAACTCATGAGTTTCTCCCTCTGCGTTGGTGGGACGCCTACAGGAAGAATATGGGGACCCCGCATTCGAGTATTTTTTTTTCTACGTTAATGGGACGCCCGCAAGGGGAACGGTGTTGTTGTGGTTAGGAATGGTCATAATTCTTCGTGACAAGACGCCCTAATTCAAGAGATTCTTTTTTTGCGTTGGTGGGAGATTCGCAAAAAGAATGTTATGAAATGGCCACAATTTTGCCCGCATTCATGAGTTTATTCCATTTTCATGGTGGGGCGCCCACAAGAAGAACAGAACAGGATCGGAATAATCATAGTTTTATGTGGTGGGAAGCCAGCATACAGGATATTGCGTTGGTGGGACGCCCGCAAGAAGAAATTATTATTGTGGATATGAATATAACAAATTTCGTGTGGTGGGACACCCGCACTCATAAGCTTCTTCTCTGCGTTTGTGGGATACCCGCATAAAGAATATAGTTTAATGCGTTCTTACGTTGCGTCCCAGATCCTCTTCAAATGCAGAAAACGATGGCTTTCTACGCGGTACGAGGTATTCCTTCTCTATTCTTTACTGAAAATTATCTTCGCTTGACCCCCTTCCGGTATACTAACAATGTGTCCATAATTTGTAACACAAGTGAAATAGGGTTATTGGAAATGGTACTTCCATTGCGAGTCGAGATACCACTACACGGGAGTATTTGAGAGTAAATCTCCATATTTAGGTTTGGCACCCATAATGATGTATCCAAAGTGTTCTTCGATTACAAAATGAGACGCTCGCGGTAATGATGAAATCGTTTGCTACAAGATGCCCTTGTATCATAATGAAAGCCCATTACACAAAATGAGTCAAAAGTGTTCTTTTTCAGAACAATTTTCCGTAATAATAATAATAATAAAAATTCCGTGTGGACATTAAGAAGAATAATTTGCTGTGGAAAATCAAAACTCCAATTGAACTTTGAGAAAACTTTCTATGGGAAGTCAGGAGAATTTACGGTGGAAATTAAGAACTATTTCTCGTAGAAACTCAGAAAAATTTAGTGTGGAAACTCAGAATATATTCCCGCGGAATATAATTTCTTTCGGAAATTCAGTACAACATCAATTTTCCGTGGGAATTCAAAACAATTTCCCTAAAATTTCAGAAAAAAAACCATAGAGAATAAGAAGATTTGTTAGAAAAAAATTCAAATTCAGAATTCCATCGAAATTTTCGGAAATTAGGAAAAGAGTTTGTTGGGACAGTATGAAGCCTACCTGAAGCTGGTAATGTGTCTATGCCATAGACTCTATGGTAAATATTTCTCTGCAAACACTTCATCAATATGTATAGTAGCTGATCCTTCATTATTTTTAATATTATTTTCAACAGCATTAGTTTTAGTATTTCGAGCACCTGATAGTCAAGCTGTTTTGTACAATAGCCAATTAGAAATTTTAAACTCGATCATGGATAAATACATTGCATAGCCCTTATTCGAAAGATTTCCGTCGCTTTATACAATATAGTTTTCTCCGTTTGAATTATCAACGTTAAACCTCGATAATATCAAATATGATATTCCAAACAGGTTCGATTCGCTCGTTTGTAGGTCAATTGTTATTACCGCCAATGATTGTCATTCGTTCTGCTTCACCTGGAGAAACAAAATAAGATAGAACCCGCGGCTGGCTGGCGGACGCCGTTCGTCCCTCAACCGAGGAGTTAGCCCCATACAGATCATCGATTTCACGGTTTATGTGAGTTACTGTCCTCATTGCCGCCGGAGATTGGCAATGAAAAAAGAACAATTCCACCTGATTGACTTTTCAGTATACGGTCAGGTGGGCTATACTTGGTTTATTGTTGTGGCTGGACAGACAGTAAAAGCGAACTGCAAAGACCGTTCAAATAAGTAAACAACCGTTCATGCATTTGCATATTGGAGTATTGACTCATCGGGCACGGACCTGCGAAGTGAGACTGAAATGAGAGAAACCCTCACATCATGCTAATTGATTATCATGTTTCTCCTAATCCCGAGAGTTATGCTAAAGAATTTTAACAAGTTATACGAAATTGAAGTTTTTACATCGGAACCCAAACACATGGGGCAATTCTTTGTTTTTATTAAAACCTTGAAGCAGCAATTTGCCCATTAACGTCGTCACCTTCTCGTCGCTTCATCGCATTAAACCATTGACTTTAGTACGTTTTCAATGAATATTATCGCATTGTACTGTGCATCAAAGGTTCGTAAGTGTTTCATAGATTTCGATATCCAAATAGTACACAGTTGAGTATCAATCTACGAATCGTAGCATTAAGACCAAGTTTTCACTCTCTCAAAGCCAGTCGTCAAATTTTAAACTTGACGTTGACAAACAAATCAACGGCAAATTATACATTCTTCAATTAATGGATGTCCAAACAGGTTGCGCCTTAGAAAGAGCAAGGCACGCCTACAACTCAGCCACCATCTATGTTAGTAAATTCAGTTTGCTTCAATATTGCTTTCAATTCCTTAAAAATGCACTAAGTCACTTTTTGGATACAACTAAATACCAGTGGATCCATTATCGTATTGATGACGGTATTGACATCGACCGCTAAACGAATGATCGTTCAGAATCGTGCCATCAGAAAATGCCATTACGGAATAGTCTGGCCAGGAATACCAATTCGTACACCGCCTCGAAAAGGTACATCTTTGGCTGCAAACAGTAGCCACCTAGTGGTGTCAAATGGATGGGTATGGTAATAATGTGTACTGGAATAAAACAAAAACGCAAATTATCGTTCGTCTTCCCACAGTCCACCAGCGTACGCGGATATTAAACTCGAATGGAAGATACTGCCCTGTTGGCCGTCGTACCTATGGGTGGGCATTGGGCAAGAACCACGCTACTAACGACGACACGAGGTAACAAATTCGAACGTGACATGCAATATTGCAATTCAAGACCGCGAGAAAGCATTGAGCTTGTGCAGCAAGGAATCAGTGTCAAGGGGCCGCTGCACCTGCTAACCGCTGCTGGCTGTCGTTGCTTTTGGTTGTAAATGGATGAACACCCTTGATGTAGGTACCTCCGGTCAGTTTCAATGAGGTTGAGTTCAGTATGCAGATTCGAGTGCAGGTTTATCAAGATATCCTTTTTGATGGTTAGTCATTTGATTTGGCTTCGGTTTAATCTTGACCTATATTTGAGGTGGGTCTTTTAGAATAAATCTTTCTATATTCACGTTTTGACCACGATAGCATCTTCGTAGAGAAGACAGGTTTCTAAATACGCATATTACGAGTATCTAACCGAACAGCTTTTCTTTCTATTTTTCCTAATTTTTACACATCGAAATATCTAGCAGAACAGGGTGGTAATATATCAACTGTTATTCCGTAACACGGGATTAGCAGATGTTGCCCCAAGAAGAAAAGCCTTCCACTTGCAGTCAAGTTATCCCGTGGTGCTTACAAATTAGCATTAGCATTGAGCAATTTGCACAAATTCGTAGGTGGTACAATCCTGGACTATTGTATGATTGTCCGTTACCACAGATATTGATTTGAGACTAATCACTATCTATTAGATGGAAGCGATGCACTCTCCAATAGTTAAGATCTGTCCTGGCCACGTCCTTGCAAATGCTGAGGAAGGGGAAGAATGGTTAGTTGGACACTTACCTAAGAAAGATGCAGACGACCTCTCTTAGGTGCCACGGGAGGTTTTTTGGAATTGTAAGTGAGTAAGGTTATAACAGTAGGAATCGTTTTGGCAGAACATGAAACACTGAAAGAACTAAGATAGAAATACGAAGTAGAAATTGAACCAACGACCTCCTGCTAATAAGGCAGAAGCGGTAGCCACTAGGCCACCGAGCTCGTCATGTCACTCGATAGTGCTTACAAATGACCAGAAAACATTTTGATGACTATTGTGCATTGCAGAGTAGTTGTTTTTGGTTTTAGTGGGTCGGGAAAAAATACTGCACCTCGGGAATTTGGTCCTCGGATTTTTTTCCCATGCATTTTTGCATATGCGATGTTTTCGGGATTTGAGCACGGAAAATCAAAATCCCGGCCCCATTTAAAATACACGGGGTTGAGGTAGCCTCACACCCAGAGTGTAAAATAATCGAAATTTTTTGGTGAAGTCGACCTTTCTTCACTTGTCAGCTCACTTCCAGACACATTCATAGTCGGCTCTGGACAGTCAATATTCAGTTGAATATTAGTCATTGAATATTTATGCACATTTTACAAATTGATAAATTATCTGAAATCTGAACACGTTTCAAATGAGTAAAGTGATTTATCACATAGGACTGAATCCGATTTTCATCCGGGAGGCACTTTCAACAGTAAACATCAACATAAACAATGGTAATTATATTTTTTTCTGCTCATAGTGACAGTCGAATGAATGAGTTGGTGGAATAGTCGTCTGACTATGTCATTCTATGTTTTGAATATTCATGCGATGTTTTTCAAAATTAGGACAGAAGTTGCTTCATGAAGATGATTTTAGGCTCTGCTCACACCTCGGGAATTTGGTCCGCGAATTTTTTCCCAATGTATTTTTTCATATGCGATTTTTTCGGGATTTGGGCACGGAAATTCAAAATCCCGACCCCATTTAAAATGCATGGGGATCAAAATTCGGCGGAAAATTTTCCCGAGGTGTAAGGTAGCCTTTACACCTCGGGAAAATTTTCCGCCGGATTTTTAAAGGCTGCCTTACACCTCGGGAAAATTTTCCGCCGGAATTGATCCCCGTGTATTTTAAATGGGGCCGGGATTTTGATTTTCCGTGCCCAAATCCCGAAAACATCGCATATGTAAAAATGCATGGGGAAAAATTCCGCGAACCAAATTCCCGAGGTGTGAGGCTACCTTAAGGATAGCCTTTAAATTCTTCCCCATGTATTTTTACATATGCGATGCTTTCGGGATTTGGGCACGAATCAAAATCCCAACCCCTTCAAGATGCGCGGGGATCAAAATCCGGCGGAAAATTTTCCCGAGGTCTGAGGGCAGGGATTTTGGTTTTCCGCGCCCAAATCCCTAAAACATCGCATATGTAAAAATACATGGGGGAAAATCCGTGGACCAAAGGAGGTGTTAAGGTAGCCTCCAACCTCGGGAATTCGGTTTGCGGACTTTTTCCCCATGTATTTTTATATATGCGATGTTTTTTTTTTTTTTTAATTTGGGCACGGAAAATCAAAATCTCGGCCCCATTTAAAATGCACGGAGTCCAAGCATAAAATTTTCCCGAGGTTACTTTTCATCTTTTCATTTCTTTTTAAACTAGTAGAAATTGAAGCTCGGGACCGATATAACATTTCGCCGAAAATCATTTCTCGGAATTAATTTTCGCGGTTGAACATTTCACGGAATAACATTTGGCCTTATACCGACCGGATGCGGTCATTCAAAGAAAGCATTAGCTTCTTTCATTGCTTTCAATCACAATCCAAAATAATTTGGACCGGATTGCATGTAATTAAGCAAAATTTAGTAAATATTTTAATGATAATTATTCTAACTGAATTCCGCTAAATGGCATTTTGGCAGAATGACAAAGGTACACACCGCGAAGTGTCTTTCGGACAAAAAAGGGCATTCCGCAAATGTGTTTCGGAGATTTGGTACATTCCGCGGAAGGTCGTATTGCGAATGAAAATTCCGCGAAATGTGTTTCGGCGAAATAGTAAACAACCGTACCGCGTTTATAACACACACAGGTTTTAAGGAGGGGGTTTTTCATTTTCTTACGTTCCATATAAATAACAACCAATATTAATCCACCTAGCGGTGAAGATGCCTTTCTCGATTCAATCGTTTGATTTCGCCTTGATTTTATGCACATCATAGAGAATTGTCTACATTACGGCTCTTGCAAACACTGTATAGCGAATCAACCAACCAAGCTTAAATGGTTCAACACACCATTTTCTTCATAACTTTTGAACGCATTGACCGATCGTGATTAAATTCAAAAGTGATCAACTAGGGTTTGTCCTAAGTCGAATGCAACTTGTTTCGAGAAAATCGGTTGAGAATTACTATATGAGAAAGTGGCTAATGTTTTTCGGTTATCGTGTGCACACACACACATACACACGGACTAACAGACATTTGTTTAGTTCGAGGAATGAGTCGATTTTATATAACATCATGGGTTTCCGAGATTTCTATATAAAGTTTGATTTTTGAGTGAAATGATAGCCTTTCGCTAAAACTTTGTTGTACGAGAAAGGCAAACATGATCATCATGGGAAATCTTACATGGGGGGAGGGGGTTTGAAAAACCTAGAAAAATTACGTAATTAGTGTACGGCCCATAATGAACTTGTGTGCGGTAGTGAAGAAGTGGTGGTTCAACGCTACCAAGAGCACCTGAATGGCAGACAAAAAAGCTGTCTTCACCACTACTGGTCGCATCGTCGATCACGCGTACGAAATTTGCTTTCGTCGTGCAACCAACTCGTTATGACTACTTCGATCAAGAAGATTTCATACCATTATTCATCAAGCGACAGTGATTCAAAGATTTCGTTTAAACCGTTGAAATAATGAATTTGGAGAAAATTGTGGTGGGCATGCTACACGAAGAAACCGAATAGGTGCTGCGTTGGAAAATGCGGTAAATGCTATGACGAAGACTATATTTTTTGATGTAGGATCACGTCCCGTTGAGACCGTCACAAAAAGTGGTCTGGCAGATTTTGCTGCAATGTTCTACCTGTCTTGTGCTTATTTGCAGATTTCGTCTCCGCTCTTTCGTAATGTGTGGCCGACCCACATCCATTTACGCTCTAAAATTTCTGTTGATACCATACCAAGCATACCAAGCCCAAATTAAAAACATAAACATCGGTTGATGAATACTTACAGTTTCAGCGTGATCTCTGCTTATACATACCAAGCCCAACTGGCGTAGAACTTCACGTTATAGTTTAATATTCGTAATTTAGTGCGTAGACTAATCAGATTGGATCTCCACATATTTCGTAAACTCGCAAAAGCAGCCTTCTTGATCCGTGCTCCTAAGTCGATCTTGCCTTCACTGTCCGACGCTAACTGGCTGACAAGATATTGAAATTTTTCGACCCACTACTTGCCCGGCTACCGTAAAGTTGGAGTGGTTGTTCGTGTTGATTCAACGATTTGGTTATGCTGACGTTGATCCTCCGCAGAGGACCTTGTTCGTTCAGTTTACTCTGCATATAAGAGCGCCGTAGCACTAATAGAGCAATTTCATCAGCCAAATCGAAGCCATTTAGATGCTCAATCGTAATAGACTGCCAGAGCACCCCATGGTTTGGTAAACGGTCCATCGCAAAAAAAATTTCATACAAAAAGTTCCATACAAAAAAAGTTTCTTAAAGTTTCGCTTAGCGACAACTCCTACGTCTTTCTTTGGTCCTCCCAGAAGGCATTAAAACAAAATCCGGCTAAAAAAAGTTGGACTCATCATGCCAGGAAAGCTTTAAGAGAGGATAATTTACATGACGTTTTCATTCGTGCTATGAACTTGTTGGATCCTTTGATAATCTCCCTCAACTTAGGTAACCGACTTCAAAATAAATCTAATCTGGAATATTCAGAAAATGTTCAAAGCTTTTTAGTGACTGAAAGTATACTTGTACATCTTGAAGATTTTATTACATGGAGTTCGTATAGCTTTCATATAGCTTTATATTGTATTCCCTGTACTTGATTTGATCCAATTTGAAAAATTCTTCAAAGACAACCTGTTCCGCTTGTAGATGCAAAGGCCTGTATTCCGCGGAAACCTTGGGCAACTTAGAACATATGTCAAGGACGGTTTGGAAGACCCGGAATATCCCAAAACCATCTTACTGTCTCATGGTCTTCTGAAGTATGTTATGGACATGGTTGAATACACATTCAAGCTACTAGTGACGAAAAAATCTAGTGTCGTGGCTGTAGATCGCAAGTTCTGAACTCAAGGACAGTTTGGATGACCCAGGCTATCCCAAAACCATCTGACCACGTCTTTTGATATTTAAGAATATGTTATGGATATGGTGGTATACATATCCAAGCTTAAAGTGACGAAAAAAGTTCGCATGGTAACTGTAGTTCCGGACTTAAGGACAGTTTGGATGATTTAATACATCCCGAAAACATATTTTCCAAATTGTTTAGTCAGATCTCCATTATTAACCACGAAAACAAATGAAACATATCAAATTGACTGCGTACTACAGCTTAGACAAATTTGGTCCTGAAAGGCTTGGTATAGTTAAGCGTAAAAGCATTTTTCCAAGTAGTGCTGCAACCTGGACCATAAATGCACTGGACGCCAGTGGACCATAAGGCACTGGAGCAGATAAACTTTAACATCAGTCCGAGAACACTACGAAACAACACAATGTTGATGATCCCCTTCCATCGAACCAACAACAGTTTGCAAGGCGCCGTTTGTGGACTCCAGAGATTGTTTACTAGAGTCTCAGCGTTGTTCGATTACATCATTCCTCGGCTGACGTTTTTATCAAATTTAACAGTAAATCATTGTAAACGTTTTATGAGCTAAGTATATTTTTCAAAATTATCTACCCTCGTTAGTCTGATGATGTTGACTTGAACAAATGAATAAATACTGCAAATGTAAAGCTCAGGGAAAACATCACAGTGCCTCGTGATAAACTGCATCATCAAGGTATTTCGTATAATACATGTGTTCCCATGACTCAGAAATCTGCACTCAGCCACATTCACTGATTTTTTCTGAAAATCAGATTTAAGGCTTCCCTGCTCAGTGGAGGCGCATGGTGACTATTTTCTTGGGGTGCTACATATTTTCATCAGAATAATAAGGCTGCTTCTACCGCTGCTCTTTTTGTTATCGAAATTTACGTTAATTAGCCATATTCATATTTCCTAAATTTTTGTAGGCACTGCTCCAGAATGCATGTATATAATTAGTAACCGATTTTTTCTATCTATCTTTTTAGGTAAGTTTTAAATGACCAGGAAGTTTAATTTATGTGAGTAAAATGAAGATATTATTGACGCAAAACACTAATAACATCCACATAATTCAACACAGCAAGTCAGCTCGAAGTCATAATTTAGCCGCACGAAAGCAAGCGCGATAGAATTAACTGCGCCTGTCGGGCGAGATTAAGTAATATATAATCTTTTTCTACAGTCAGGTCGCCATCGGCCGTTACCGTTGACGCGCAAAGTAAAAGTTCGTACTGTAGTAGGTAGGCTTGTGGAGAGAGGGGCATCTTCGTCACTGAGAAATCATGTGTATCGTTTGGTAATTTAATTTATGTTCCGAAAATTTGTCGCCAACGATCATCAAAATCTCACAACGCCCCATGCCAAGCCGATGATCGGAGTGTGGTCAGTCAGTAGCGAATCAGTACCCAAATACACGTGACGACGCGTCCGGGGGACATAAAAATTATTGACTACTAAGTCATTTGGTTTGCAAATAATTGCCGCCAGATGTTGGGCACTAATTTTGACTAAATTATTTTACTGGTTTGCTGACTAACGATTGTTTACAACGTTCGGAACGAAAGTTGTAATTTGTGCATAAATTGTGTTTGTCTGGACTAGCCGAGCTGTAGCAGACCGTTTGTCCTCGCGGCCGTTTTTAGTTTTCCAACTTCCCTAGACTAAATAGACATTTTGAATGACCTTCAAATAGAAATTATTCATGGCTCACAACGAAGTATTTTCTTATTCCACTTGTAAGTTATCCCAGCCCTTCGCCGGTAGCAGTGTTATATAAGCAACATATTATTCAAAAATGTATGCTTTTCTGTCAGCAGATATATTACTTTGCAGTGCAACTGATCATTCGATAGCAAAGAAAAAGGTTCCGAATCTCAAAATTGAACAAAGTTGAAAAGTGAAGGAAATCATTTGTTCGATACCTGTAAGGGGCCAAAGATCTCATTGGCCACTTCCGGAACAACACGGGATTCTCCGGGGGAACCTCCAGGAGGGAGCATTTCTGTTTGCAGACCCAGGGTGTCGACTCAAATTTGAGAATAAAATTCCCTGACTTTCCCTGACTTTCCAGACCATTTCTCGAAAAATTCCAGGTATCAAAAATGTTTTTTTTTTCAATTCCTAGAAGCATTTGAAAATTTCTGTATGTATGAATCCTTGAAGTCCATATGAGTTCCTGAGTAACTGGAAGTCTAATCACTTCTTAAAGCAGAACATTAAGGATTTAAAGAATATCGTAGGTAATTCTGGTCGTTCACAAAGACTCAAGTAAAAGTGTAGTCATGCGCAATTATGATACCTGAAAGTTTATCATAATTCACATCTTTCCAAAATTGGCTCCAATTAATGTTCCGATTGATCTTCATCCACCATTCAAAATTCTCACGATCTTGCTGGAGTCGCAATAGACCTTCATTATCTACCTGGAAGTTTGTGTGAAATTCTGTATCTTTCGACACGACTTTTGAACTCCTTCCAAAGAATCGTGGGAGCTTCTGGAAATCCTTCTAATTCCGTAAAAAAAATACGGATTAGGTATTTTCATGAACATCGAATAACCTCCATTGGCTCTCAAGTATACTTACGGAGTAATGATTCTTATTCAATCTCTGTAGAGTTTATGGACATCTAAAAATAGTAACAGCAATCTTCCAGATAATCAAGAATTCAATCCATACTAGCTCACAAAAATCCACACTCACTTGTATTAAGCCCAGGAAATGATTCCAAGCACTGCAATATTTGCTCCGTCTGTCATTTATTTTTTGTCGAATGTGGCCTTCGGGTTAAATGAAACAATGGCCTCATGGAAAATATCCGAAAAAAATTAGGTCATGTTTGTGTAGAAGTGGCATAACTAGTCCCAAATGCTAAGGGAAGCTACACCTACTCTATTTATTTTATGGATTTTTAGTTGTTTGTCAAAAGTGAATCAATGGTCTTGGAATTCCAGCATTGATTTATGTATAGAAAGTTCAACTACTGTCAACTAGATGTCAGACAACTACAACAAGCAAGGAAAATTTAAAAGAAACATCTAATGGAGTTTTTTTTAGGAACTCGTGCAAACATGTTTGAAGATTTTTCAATTCTAATTTATTTTTATTATTCTCTCTACATGACTAATAATTTTACCACCTAAGGAAGTGAGGATCGACCAATGACATTATAAGCTCATCATCAAATGGAAGTTCACGAAATGTTTTCAAAACAGTGCCATCATAGGTCAACAAAGATAGTAATAGGCGTTTTCTTTAAACAAGCTTCCAAATATCTAGTTGTTGGAATGGTTGTAGGTTGAACATTTTTGATAATTGTGTTTGAACGGTTCTGAACTATGGCCCATTTCAACCATTTGATTCAGTTTCGACTGTTTTGAATAGAAAATTTTCAAAAAATTGGGCGTTAAATGTTCATCAAAAGGTTATGTGATATTTTAGGTTTTTCATTAGAGTTGGTTAAATTAATCAAGATAGATTGCATTTTCTATATCATAAGCAAATATTTTCATTAAGACTGACTCTCGCGATTGATGTTTAAGTAGTACGAACTTTTAGAACTTCTTTTGTTTGCTGGTAACATTACTTGAACGCAACTGTTGAAGAAACTGCAAAAAATTCAAAACGACTCCGACACAAAACCATTCAAACTAAATAATCTAAAATATTAAAAGGGACTTTTTTTTATATAAATAACAATATGGATCAGGCCTCAACAGTGATCATTCGAGCAACGTGGCTTTTGGAAACTCTGTTATTGATTAGAGATTAATAGAAACAAACTCGATTACCATGGTGAACATGGAATGGGCCCGGAGGAAACTTTTAGTCTAGAGACTGCCAACGGTCACACAAAAAATAAGCTTAATAACAGCTTGATAGTGGAGGTGGTTGTCGACTGTAATTGACTCGGAGTATTGTTTATCGGCTATGCAGTCTGATGACCAACTAAAACGCTATATTATTTCTGATCCGACGTTTCGGTACCTTTATTGGTTCTTTTCCAATAAACTAGAAAGATTCGGTGTTTCATTGTCATAAGTGTCCTTCATAACTTGAATTAAAAAATCACTATAAATTTTCAACATTGGGTTTTGTGATTTTTTCCCTGACCTTAATCAAAATTCCCTGACTTTCCCTGACATTCCAGGCCCAAATTGAAATTCCCTGACTTTCCCTGACTTTCCAGGTTTTTCCAGGTAGTCGACACCTTGAGACCAAAACGTGTTATGCGAAAGCTCATTTTTCATGATTCTTGACGGATAAACTTCTTATAAATCTTTAATGCACGATAGATCTTAGTTGCCATTACAAGACCCTTATAGGGTACTCCAGGGGAACCTGTTACGGTGGACATCTACGTTTGCAGTCCAAAAAGTGTCATGCGACAGCTTATTCTTCACAGTTTCTTACTAATAAGCTTCTGTGGTTTTTGTAAAGACCTCATTGGCCCATTGGCTATTTATTTGTATGAAATCATGAAGAATGAGCTGTCGCATGGTTTGTTTTGGCCTGCAAACAAAAAATTTCCCTCTTTCAGGTTTTCCCGGGAACTCCGTGATGTTCCGGAAGTGGCCAATAAGATCTTTCATTTTTTGCAAAGACACCAGAAGTTTTCTTCGCAAGAAACCGAGGAAAATAAGGTGTAGCATGACACATTTTAGTCTACAAATGAAAATGTCTCCCATACAGGTGACGCTCCAGAAGTGCCCAATGAGGTCTTTGGTACCGTTCCTACAGGTCCAATGAGGTCTTTCGTTCTGTACTGACTTATATGAAGTTTATTTGTAAGAAATCATGAATAAAGAGCTGCCGCATGACACGTTTTGGTCTGCAAACAGAAATGTTCCCTCCTACAGGTTCCCCCGGAGAATCCCGTGTTGTTCCGGAAGTGGCCAATGAGGTCTTTGGCCCCTTACAAAGACGTCACAGGTTTATTCGCCAGAAACCGTGAAGAATGCGCTATCGCATGACCTGTTTTGTTCGAAAACGGAAATGTTACCTCCTACAGGTTCCTTTGGGGCACTACGTAAGGTTCCGGGAGTGGCCAATGGGGCCTTTTGCACTTTACAGACTCTTCAGACGATTATTTGTGAGAAATCATGAAGAATGAGCTGTCGCATGACATGTTTTTGGCAAAAAATGAGAATACTACTACTTCCCCGGAAAAATCTGGAATCTTCCTAGAGACGCTCACAAGCACTTCAGAAATTCTATAAAATCACTAATAGAACCGTGTTGAGTGTAGCTTTGTTATAAGGTAAAGGTTGAGAAGAGTTCCACATAAAAACAAAGTTTCCGTCGAAATACGTGGAAAAACCCCAAACTCCAAATCGTAGGTGCTTGATACTTGATACTGATGGGGTACAGCTCTTCGATGAACCTACGCCGAATGGAGTATCCTTCTCCTCTGGACTCGATCCTGGGCCAATCGCTTCCAGTCGCCCTGAACATTGAGCGCCCTAAGGTCCTCTTCAATTGCAAAAAGCCATCGTGTACGCGGCCTTCCACGAAGCATGCGGCCTTTTCCGGGTTCTCTACTAAATATTATCTTCGCTTGACGTTCTTCCGGCATACGAACGACGTGTCCAGCCCACCGTAGTCTGCCGTGTTGTATAAGCTTAATAATATCCAGCCCTTTATACACCTGGCACAACTCGTGATTCATGCGACGCTGCCACATACGCCCGCAGCACCTTACGCTCAAACACTCCGAAGGCTCTCAGATCAGCCTCATTTAACGTCCATGTTTCATGGCCGTATAAAGCCACCGGACGAAAATTTTTATCTTCCAAATCGTAGGTACCCCAACGGAATCTAGAATAATTCCAGAATCTGGAAACCACACTTAATTAAACCTTAACTACGATAAAAACTGGACTTTGTCTCAAAATTTTACCTTGATCCGTTGGTAGCAAACAGAGTTATGCTCAATCTCAAAATTGATCGTCCTGAAGACATTGGTTTTTTGGGTGCTAATAAGCGAAATAAGGTAACAGTTCTATTTTTTTTCTTCGAAACAGCCACAAACAGTTGCATGCCAGATGCAAGCACATAGTTATCAGGTTCCTAATGAAAATCTCTTCCTTTTGATATAAGAATATTAAATTTAGCTCAAAGAAATCATGAGACAGTTGATTTCTATACTTTCATTGCATAAATATCAAACATATAACCCCATTGTACCTTAAGAGCAGTAGGTGCAAATTAAAACTAATACACCTTGATAATGAAGGAACATAACAGCTTTCGATTGGAACCTGTTGAGAGAAAATTGATAAAGATTAACTAGGATGTCAAATCGCCCAATAAAAAATATATAATGAGCTGAGAGAGAGAAGCCAGCTCACTGACAGATCGTTTATTTACTATGTCTTCTTCTTCTTTATTTGTGTGGCAACCGAGGAAACTCAACAAATCAATGTAACATTTCATAACGTCGGAAGTAACATTTTTCACTCCAATAAAAACTTGTTCGAATTAGCTTATTTTAATGGTTATGAATTTCATAACGTGCAACAAACCCGATTTCTCATAATACGGGATCATTCACATGGATAATTACGGGTTCAATTCACTGTAGCAGATATAAGAAAAGTTGCGAACATAAATCGCCAAATAAATAATTTTGGTTACGACCATTTGAAGTTGCATCGCAGTGTTTACTTTTTCGGTTCGCAGTGACTGGATCGCGGTGACATTAGGATGAACGTAAATAAAGCGAGCTGTCTTCTCTCTCTCAGATAATGAGTAAAAATAGGGTAAAACACCGTATTTTGTACAAAACTGCTAGAAACACATGCGTGCCTTGAACAAACGGGTGAGGGTCAAATTTCTTAGTGAAAAATCTATCTTTTGGTATAAAAACAGGGAATATAATCCAGTAAATTCCTGAGATATTGAATTTAATGCCTTTTTCAGGAATAAAACCTCATTTTCTTACTCTTCATATAAACAAAAATCTTGGGTGGGTTCGAAAAACCAAGAAAAAATGTTTACGTAATTATTGAACGACTCATGAGCCAATCCGAAGATGCTATATCGACACATCCAGGATTCCAGGGAAGTGCGTATAAAATAAGTGCTCTTATGCTTCTGCGTTAGAAAAAGTTTAATCGCCATTTGGCTTTCGAATTTTGCCAATTTGGAAAACCTTGGATCTCACAAGAATTGTATTTAATCGACTGACTTAACTCAAATTAGAAACATTTACACAAAAGTTTTTCCAGCTGGATCGCTCAGCAGATCGCAGAGCCTTCTTGTAGGCTTTCCTAGTCAACTAAAAAGAATCCGTCCCTGCAAAATGGCGTCTATTCCAACTACTTCTACACTGCTTCCAGAGCTTAGCCAAATCGGAATTCCACCACGGAGTTCCTCCTGAGGTTTTTACAGAACGCAAAGGGCAAGCTTCTTCAAAAGCTTCCACGATGTGCAACGTTGTAGTATCAACTGCATCATCCAAGTCGGTAGGAGTTTCAATAGATGGCAGATATCCAGATTTAGCAGACAGCAACTCTGTATAAAGATCCTAGTTGTTTAAACGAGAAATTTTAAAACGCAAAGTCTGCGAAGAAAAAAAAATGATTAAAATAGATATAGCAATGGTCAGATATAGATTCCACATCTGACATATGACAATTCGTCTACTCGTGACTGATTCTGTTGGAGCAAAGGGTTATGTCTAATACTTTAATAGATACCATTAAGGTTGGGCGATTGCATATGTTAAGTAAACCGGTATCGGTAGTACTTAAGTATTCCATCAAGCTGGAGCCTCTCAGATTGATATACGAGCTACCCCAGATGATGTGATGAGCATTAGCATCACTGCCGACAATTAGCGGAAGGCATTTTGAAGTGCAAATATATGACAACTCGTTTGAAAGCATCCGTATGGGATGGTTCAACATGTGGTAAATAAACCGAACAATAGACGTATTTGCTGACGGGGGTTCCGCCAGTTGCAGCAATTGTGACAACACATACATCTCTGGTTGTTAATTCAGAGATAAGTGCAGCAACGATAGCGTTGTTAACAAGTACACATGCACGCGGCATTGATCGAGGTTTGCCATTGCACTACTAAAAGCAGCAAAAACCGGGTTCACTAGGTTACCTAGGTAGAAGTTACTTTTGCGAAAAAAGGGTTCCTGCACCAAAGCCACTTGGGATTTGCCAATTTGCATAAGTCTACAAAGATTTTACGATTGACACTGATTTGATTTAAGCGATCTTAACTGTAGCAATTGCGAATTAAGTTAATAGACTCCACAACTTCAGCATTAATATGAACAGAGAACATCAAGAACGTCAAAGACGAACCACAGAGTACAATGTGTAAATCACATAATGCGAATCCATATTGACAATTTGTTGAAAAACTAAATAAAAACATTCTCATAATCCCTTATTTAACCTCAAGTTGAGATTGAATAAAAGTAGCCGATTATCTCGGAGAAGCATATGCATAATAACTGAGTTTGATATGTTCTTTTTCTAAAATATTTTGCTATTGGTTTGTTATTATAATGGCAAAATGAGTTATTTATGAGCTAAATATTTGCTAAAGCAATGTCTGTTATTATTTTTGCTTTTTTACCAACTATATCAAACAAACTAATATAAGATTTTGCTATTCAGTTATTCATATATTAACAGTAAAAATTGATATTGTTTTGCTGTTTTGTTCTACCCGGGAACGGCCGCGTCGGAAACCAAACTATTCCTCGAGTAAGATGTTATGATTTTCGACAGACTCCAGTATCTCCAGGGTATCTCCAAAAAACGAAGTACTCCACGATGTGTTTGTCCGAAGAGGATTATTTTCAAAAAATCAGTATCTCTAAAACACTCACTGCACGCAAGTATAGGTTTTCTTCTTTCACATAGGTGCATTTTTAAAATTTTCTATCGGGGGTCATTTTTACATACATTTTTGGGGTGGTTAAATCGGCTATCATTTAAGATTTCTGTGGAATTTGCACCAAAAATAGTGAAAAAATAAAAATTGTTCTAGATCCCCCGATAGAACCTTTTAGTTTACCCACTATATGAAAGAGGAGATCATCTACTTTCACGTGGTGGGTGTTTCAGAGATACTGATTTTTGAAAAATAATCTTTCCCCATAGACACACCGTGACTCATGTGTTAGTTTTGGAGATTTAGAAATTTGATAACGAGCCATATAAGATTCATGTCTAAATGCGAAAAAGACAGTATCCCTACGCGGAGAATTAAGTTGGGTTTTCTGTTTACCTCTCAAGTTCATCAATTAGAGTTTATTTCCCGACACCAGAACAGAGCATTTAGGTTTGACGCTGTATCATCAACGCTCGTATACCTATGGTATCAGATAGCATTACGTCAAATTTAATTACGAATGAAGAGCAGTCGTCTTGACTATGTGCAAATGTATGATAGTAAATGTGCCTTCCAGGTAACAATGACGAGAGTCTGGATCGCATAAATGTTAGAAAATGGGACGATGAGTAGAATCACAACTTATAATATTATTGATCACAAGTAAAGAATTTCGAACTTATCGAATGACAAAGTAACATTTTCTTAGTACATAAACAGCTTGCACAGTTTTCCATGTAAGGTCCTCATATATCGTCGATTAGTTCCGGCGAAATTCACGATGAATGTGTGGCTGCAAAACACCTATAAAACCATTTGAATCGCTGACGTGTGGGTGAACATTTAGCAGCAATCAATTATGAATGTCTACTATACTTTGTGCGCAAATGACTTTCTTCCCGCAATGCAATCGTTACTCGGGTGCACTTTTAGTATCCAAGATTCGCTCGTAAGAATCGAACGACATTTTCACGTTCGCGGTCATTTCAAGTAAATTGCGTCTTTCGGCATAAAAATATCAATAAACCATACATCCCGGAGCAATTAGCAGCAATTGTGTTGTGTCGTGCCGGTAGTAAATCGGATAAATGCGAAGCGGCAAACAAAGTGCACCCTTTGCCGTTTGGCGTTATTCCTTCCCGTGTAGATCGTGTTGGCAGTGAATTCCATCGAAGCTATATAAGTGATGTCCCTTCGTCGTCGGTGCAATTGAATCTTCACGTATGTCGCATCGAATCGCGTCAGTCTAATCAAATTGCTGCCGTAAATCTCGTTCGGAAGAGGGACTCTCACGATTCTATAACAGCAACGCGGTGACGACGCTGCTGGTGGCTACTGCGTCTGACTATTTATGAGCGGCATAGTTGAACCTGTTTGTTTAGCAACCTGATTTGCGAGGGTCAATTGGTGCCGCACTACACAAGGGGTCAATCTAATAAATCGAAGACGGACGAGAAACAAATTTATTGAATAAGCACCAGTCGTAAACAAGACATTATCAATTAGCACTGCTTGCTCTGCGCGATAATATAAGAATCCGTGTTTGTTGAAAGTGTTTATTTATTGATTACGTGTATACCTACTTGCCGCTAATACGCTTTTTGTGATCGCAGTGACAATAGTGAAGGTATAAGAAAATCCACAAAAGAAAAGCTTTTTCAGACAAATCTCGGGTACTTATTCAAAAGGACGTATGTGATTTTGTGAACAAAGATTTAAACGTCGATTTGTCCAATCTGATGGCACTCCCACGCAAACCAACACCACCAACAGGTTGCCGAAGGCTTCTCCTACCTGTCTGTGTTGATGGTTTGCGTGGGAGTACTATCAGAATGGACAAATCGACGTTTGAATCTTTGTTTACAAAATCACATACGTCCTTTTGAATAAGTACCCGAGAAATAGGTAATAAGAGGAAGGATTTGAATACGTCGACTGATAGATACATTTTTAATTTACGAATCCAAACCTAATGTCCTGATTTGACCTTGATGAGTATCAAAACTTCCTTACACTAATTATAAGTAACTGAGTCTGGGGCAAGTGTGTCACGTTAAGCGATTAGTTCTGTAACTTGTTCGAACTCCGATATGCTATCACTTTACACTAAAATTTTCACTAATTATTGACTTCCAGAAAAAATAAAGGCTGAAGCGTTTTAAAAATTGTTATAAATATCATGTTTTTTATGAGGCAGACGGCCACCTAGATAATATTGTCTTCCACTGATTGACCATTAGAAACAATTACTTTTTCGTTAAGTTTCACATGTAATAGACAACTTTATTTGAATTGATTGGTTTTAAAATCTTTTTTCTATATAAAAACCAATCTATGTATATATATGTATGCATATTCGCTAACTACTTCTGAACCACTTAAACGATTTCAAATAAATTTGGATCACACATTCACTATGTTCAGATGAAACTAGAGGATGGGAAGTCATTTGAAAAAGTGGGTGGATAAGAGGGGAGGGGAACTCTTTAGAAAAGAATAAAATCGGTGTAACTTTTCAACGAAATTTGAAACACACATTCTCTATTCCAAATGACAAAGGGGAAGGGAGGGTCATTATAATAAGGGGTAGGATGTGGGAGGAGGGAAACTCTTCAGAAAACGAGAAAATCAGGGTAACTTTTAACCACCAGGTCCGATTTCAACCAGATTTGGAACACCGAACACACAGTCTCTATCCCCAAGGGAAGAGAACAAGGGGGTTGAGTTAGTCATTAGGTAAAGGGGGAAGATTTGGGAGGGGGTATTGTTTAGTTAACGATCTTTTGTAACTTTTGAGTCGTTCAACCGATTTCCACCAAATTTGAAACACTTATTCTCTATCATAAACGATTATATAATAGATGGGAGAGTAAAAGGAGAAAGGAGGGAGGGACATGTTAATGAAACGAACGTTTTTTCATACCTGTTAAAGGCAACATTTAAAATGTCCCATTCTTTAATTAGGTTATTTGAGATTGTAAAATTCACTGGAAACCAATTCTTTTAATTAAAAAAAAATACAAAAAATATACATTTTCCCGGAAATAACATTTTCCGCATGTATCATATCCTTGAAAACATGTCTTTCCTCAAAAAAAAACCGCGAATATGAAATTTCCACGAAAATGACAACAATTAGTTTTGAACGTGACATTTCCCCGAATATAACGTACATTTATCGCGATAACTCCGTTTACGAACTGGTTTTAGCGAAATCAAATTGGCAATTCCAACAGCTGCGAAATGAAACTGGCAATTCTGGACAAGGCCGGGTACATAAAGCTAGTCTATATACATAAAAATGAATTTCTGTCTGTCTGAACCTTATAGACTCCGAAACTACTGAACCGATCGGCGTGAAAATTTGTATGCAGAGGTTTTTGGGGCCGGGGAAGGTTCTTAAGATGGTTTGAGATCCCTCCCTCCTTTGGAAATGGGGGCTCCCATACAAATGAAACATAAATTTCTGCACAACTCGAGAACTAAGCAGAGAATAAATCAATTTTAGGCGAAACGAAGTTCGTCGGGTCTGCTAGTATATTATAAAATTGAACTTAATTTTGACGCAATTGATTATAAAAAAGTGAAAATTTGCCTATGCAATATAAAATTCCGTACACTTTGTCTGGTAATACAACCGAATCTATCTGTGTTTCTGCTGGGTCGTTTACCTAATAGATATTTCACTGAATAAATGCCGCATGGCTCACTTGCCCCAAACTACGCTACCTTCATTCAGAAGTGATGAGCGGTTTGATAATGATTGTGCTGATAGCATAGGGTGCTCAACTCCAGCTCACTATTATCTGGTGTATTATTTTATTGTGACATTGGGAAGTCATATTTGAAACAAATGAGTATGTATACTAGAGTTGAATCAACTTTCAGTAACATTTGATTAAACCATATTTGTAATTATATCAACAATCATTATTGTCGCTTTGGCGCTTAATGTGATTGATTCTACAATATTTCCCCCTTATAGCTTTGTATTACAGTCACCTCTCGACAACTTGATATTAAGGACCAACGAGATAAGGAGAGATCGAAAAATGGAAGGAAAATTGGAATGGGTACTAGATCGAAAAAAGCTCGTTGCTATGAAAAACGACAACAAAACAAATGTCATTTCTTTTTTATGTGTTTGTTATTGTTCATAAGGAGACAGAATCCTAAACAAGATATACCCAGAATACATCGAGATAAGGAGATATCGAGATATATAAGTAATCGAGATGCAGAAAGCCAAAATGTATGTAGATTAAAGGGACCGAGAAAACCATCGACATAAGGAGAGATATCGAGATGCAGGGCATCGAGATGTAGAGAGTCGACTGTAGTTCAATGTCTATACATTGAAAATCTTACATTTTTATACTAAAACCTTACAGAACCTGTATATGCTCAAAAATATTATACAGAATTGTAAGACTTGTTTTTTGGTGTATAATCCCGTGTATTAGCGGGACATAGATTAAAACGACGATGCATTTGAAATGCGCGACTACTCAACTGCTGACCGACCCTATTAACTAGATAAAACGCTAGTTTAAGGACTTCAACTTTTTCAAGACAGGCTACCGTTTCCTCGTCATGATCCGTCCAGCTATATTCGATAACTAGCGATAACTGGAATTAGTGCCGAAAGATCCTGTGTGGACCATATTGTTTCGCTCCATACCATTGGAGCAGAGCAGGTCAATTAATTCCAAGAGTCCCTTTATTTAGTACATTTGGACTTCGAGAAAGTTTTCCGCCGTTATACTTTGACCGGCTTCAGAATGATAGGTATGTCAGCTTTGAGCATCTCGGCTGATATGTGATATTGTTCGATTTCATGGTTTGAATTTCTAGCAGTTAAGAAACTTCGGTATTTACGCGTGTTATACGTCGGACCCTAGGCAGATCATGTCGGAGTGGTGTTGGCCTGGCCGGCACTTGGAAACATTGTTTGAAATGCTCGAACAGTTGGGTCGGTCAGTGAGATATCGTAGAGTAGGTGGATATCCCCGGTTACTGCGAGTTTCTCTCCTTCGTCTGCGAGAGAGTTTGCTTACTCCTGTTGCCATGAGCATTTCACTTTCTTCTCCAGAGCCGAGTATCAATGGTGGGCTAAAACTCTGTCTCCTCTGTTTTTTATTCACTGTATCACGGCTTTGGCTACTCTTAATTTCTCTGTCTTCCTCCAGGTCTCATCAATGATCCGTTTTTTCATCCGTTAGTGGGGAAGAAGACGTTTTTAATGATCTTCTACGCTGCCACCTTCCGGAATATCTGCAGTACGAGTTTCTAGTTCTTTCACGAAGAACCTTGGCATCTTCCAGTCGGCGTGTGTTGAACCGTCGTCCAATTCTTTCCTTCTGCCGATGAATCCGCGCAATGCGCAGGCGTATTTCGCCGATGAGGAGGTGATAATCAGACGCGATATTGGCACTACGTTTATTCCGTACATCAATTTTCGGCTGATGCAGGTGTGGTCGATTTGATTTTCTCTTCCGTCATGGGAGACCCACGTGACCTTGTGAACCGGTCGATGAGGGAACAGCGATCCCCCGATCACTATGTCGTTATTATCACAGAATTTTACCAACAGCTCTCCGTTTTTGCTCAATATCTCCGAGACCATTTCGTCCCATAATGCGCTCATGATTCAAGTCGTCGGATCCGATCTTTGCATTGAAGTCACCCATACAGATCTTGATAGCACCCCTCGGAATTCTATCTACGACGGCATTGAGTTGGCTGTAGAAGTTCTCTTTGTCTTGCAGATCGGCAGCATCGATTGGCGCATAACATTGGTTTATAATAAGGTATGGGGTCCGTATTCTAAATCTGGCAATGATTAACCTTTCACTTATAGGTCCCATTTCATAAGCGCAGAGTGTGCCTGGGCCAGGGTAGAAATATTTCACAGTCAATGCAGTGAAAAACATGGATCTCAGTATAATCTGCAGTCGCCTTCATCGCCGTCATGGTGAGTGCGACTGGGTGCAGCCGAAAAATCTCGCTTAACTTTTCAAAAGGACCTAAGTAACATTTTTATCATGAATTAATTTGAGTACTGCAATCAAAAGCTTTTATGTTGTTCTGTTAATTGCGCTATTCAAATTAATTCATGAAAAAAATGTTACTTAGGTCCTTTTGAAAAGTTAAGCGAGAAATCATTTCCAACACCGATTGTTCAATTTCGCATTCAGCCACTCACAAGTCGCTCTGACAGGCTGCTCAGTTCGCGCCTTACCGTATGACTGTGAGTGGCCCATTTAAACGCGTGGTGATTTTTTTCAATTTGCTTGGTGAATGTGTATATTTTGCTGTGGTAAATTTCATCTTCGCGGCGCAGTGGGTGATGTGAGTTCTGTTGTTTACTTTTCTGCCTCTCCGGGAATGTGAGGTTGATTTCAAAGCAGGAAGAAAATAAAAACATGATATAAAAAAACATCACCTTCATCCAGTGCTGCCGAAAATTTACAACCCTGGCCTGGGCGCTTAGTAGTAAGCCAACTCCGCGAGGTTTAGGGTCATTTGGCCGAATGTCATTTGGCCGAATGCCGTTTGGCCAAATAGTTGAAATACGTTTCCTTATTAAGTGTGTGAAGTGAGTAGTAAGAAGGGTTTGTAGTGGGAAGCGAGAAGTGAGATAGCGAGTAGCAAGCAATACGAATCAAGATTATCTCTGAATGAAGAATAAACAAAGAAGAAGGCAGGAGGATGAAGAAAGAAGAAAGAATCAAGGAAGAAGAAGGAAAAAGGAAGAAGACAGAAGGAAGAAGGGAAAAGGAAGAAGGCAGAAGTAAGAAGGAACAAAGAAGAAGGAAGAAGAAAAAAGAAAGAAAAAATAAGGAAGAAGTAAGAAGGAAGAGGAAGAAGAAAGAAAGAAGAAGTAAGAAAAAAACAAGGAAGAAGGAAAAAGGAAGAAGAAAGGAGAAATAAAAAATAAGGATGAAGGAAGAAGGAAGGAGGAAGATGAAAGAAGAAAGAAGAAAGAAAGAAGAAGGGAGAAGAAGGAAGAAGAAATATGAAAGAAGGAAAAAGGAAGAAATAAGAAGGGAAAAAATATGAAAGAAGGAAGAAGGGAGGGATTTCTCACTATTCACTACTCGTAATCTGAGGTTAAATTTTTAACTTTTCGGCCAAACGGCCTTCGACCAAATGGCGTTCGGCCAAACAAAATTGATGTTTCGGGAACAGTAGGTGGTTGACCCAAAGTTCTTTATCCACCGGAATGAAGCTGCCATCTTAGGTATAGATTGCGGGGAATAGCATTTCATACTCAGCCGCTGGATGCCAGAACAGACGCTGTTGGAGCCGCACCTCCTTGATGAACAGACGCTCGATGAATCTGGGCAAATTTGTTAAAAGTTCCCAACACCAGCACTAGGCTATAGTGTGCTATAGTGTTTAAGCTAAAATTTTCTAATGGTAATTTTTAAAAAATTTACTGTTTTAATATAACCATTTACGTAAAGCCGATGACATGGCTTTGAAGTCAATCTCAAGGTAATTGCGTTTCGTTTCAATACTCTACTCCAGTGATCTTTCCAACATGAACCTATAACAATAACTAGGAAGGTCATCAGGAAACGAAATGTTACATACTCTTCCAATCATCAAATATCAATATGAATGATGTACAACATAGTTGTAACTATAGGAAGTCAAGTAAATGGCGAAAGTTGTGCTTGTATGGGCGGTATGCTTACGTTTGGATATGAATAAATATCTGATAATCCCTTCTATCTAGATCAGGGTTTAAATTCAGAGAATAATGAAGAAATCTATTACTTTTCATCTCTGTATATACTCAACGTAGAAAGCGTATCGTGAGAGACATCTATAGTAAACTGATACAAAAGAAATTACATTGGGGGGATGTACCTTTAGATAAAATGCTCCATATGAAAGGGGAACCGGTGCTGATGATGTATTTGAAACATGTATTACACAGCTATGCAAAAAATCGCGGCGCTTTTTCATAGCTTGTCGATGATCACTGCTTTTCGCATTCTGTTTTCATCGCACTCGTATCAGATTGCGGTACACTTGTTTTCTTGACCTGTAATAAGTAAGATAAGTAAGCCTTTCTTCTATCGTCTATAATTATCAATTGAGATCGAATTCCGCACCCCGTGATCTATATAAATGGCTGCTCTACGCTAGCCTACTAAAATAAGTAAATGTGATATGTATTCATCAGTCGCTTTAATTTTAAAGTATAATGTAACATTCAATCAATAGAGCACATTGCACATTGTTCACCTAACCAAATGACTAAACGTACATTTGTGAAACTGAAGCAACGAAACACTTGAAAATTTTATATCATTGTTTACTGATGGTTATCACATGGACGATATCTGCATATATGACTAATATAATGGGTTCATAATTTCAATCATGTTTCATTGCATAGTGCAAAGCTTTCTGCACTAGCTCAACACAAAGGTTAATGGTTCCACTTAGAAGCGGCGGTCAATTCATGTCGTTTGGAAATTTGTAACCATATCAGGTTTGCCAACATGTTTGTTCAAATTATCTAAGCATTTTCTTGCACACCGGTAATTGCATTGAATCGAGGTTGATAGAGGATAATGAAAAAATGGCCCCATTACAGGGCCAACTACTCATTTCTGACCATAAAATTCTGGACCAGTTCTCGGAGAATGTTTTTATGTGCAGAACAAAAGTGTTATTCCATACGCATCCGACCGTTACTGGTCGAATCCAATTTGAGCCGAAAATTGTACCGAAAAAAAAAACTGCTAGTAGTGGGTGTATAAAATACCTACTTTCTACCGTGACAAATCGTTTTGCAAAGCCGCGGGACGGTTTCGACGCATGTGTAATGATGCGTCACATAAACATCATTGTTTGTCATCGGTTTGAACAGGTGCCTTGGGCAAAACTTAAATTCGGGCATTTACTCGGTAAATAACACATGTGGTTGAGGTATTTGTACGGATATTAACTTCCATTTACAATGGCTTAAATTTCTAGAGCAGTAGCGTTTTTTCCCTTGAGGTTTTGTGTGCTTTTTCATGCTTTGGTAAAATTTACCTCATTCATCATATAACCGTAAAAAAAAGTTGTGTTTTGCTCAGTTTTATTCTTCCAGGAAATAAAGGAAATAAATATTTATTTTATGGAAAATTTTCTAACTGTTTATTGCTGATATGGACTTATTTATGGTAAAGTTGTATTTTTTTTCCATGGCTGATTTCGATTTCTTTATGGAAATTCTTCTTTTATAATTGCGATTTTTGCTTTTGAAAGTCCTAAATTTCTCTGCTCCGTGAAAAATTATTTTGTTGTTTATGGAAATTTTGTATTAGGGGAAATTTTGTATTTAATTATTGCTCCTACCCTAATTTTTTAGGTGAGTTTTTATTTTAGTCATTAAAAAGTTATTGATCAGCTAAGTTTTGTTCCTTGTCGGATGTTGTTATGAACGAGACGAACCAACCTTGGGCTGAAAGTCTCGCTAATAAAGACAAAAAAAGAATGTAATGCAAGAAAATTGATTGGCAATTATTACAGTAGGAAAAGCGTGGTCCAGACTTGCTTAGTTTTTCGAGCTTCACTCTTTGTGTCTTTGGAAAGACAGAGTAAGGGTGAAGTTCAGTAATACGGTAATACCAAACGTAATGCAATCAGATCGCTGAACAAGAAGGAATTCGATCTCATAATGAGCTCAAGCAATACAATATGTTTGAGCTTCAGTATTGACACCTTTCCTTCCAATCCTCCGGTAACTGTTCTGGTCCTAGATTCTGACTTTACGTCGAGCTTCTGATAGAATTTGCGTTATTAGAAGGCAGCAATTTTCTAAATATAATCGAAAAGTAAACTTTGGAAGTTATCTTCAGTTAAATTGCATCACTTAGAACTGCTCGCCAAAAATAAGTTTTTTCAGCCTTTTTTATCTATTGCTACAGGCTGAGGCGTGTATAACACTTAACGGAGCCGAGACTTCATGATATTTACAATCGATATCATCTTAGTAGGGAAAGGGGCATAAACCAAGATACTCGTGGCGACTCAAGGTTAGATTGCGTAATTACAGGACGGACGAGGTTGGGATTTAGATTTGAGGTATTACAGCTGCTCATCCGGGTACATATTTGGCGTCATTAACGGTATTGCGTAGCGTCGTGCTCGAATTGTGGTTCGTCAGGGAGCATCTTCCGGATGGCCTTAGCTTCGTGATACACGGAACAATAAGACAAGGACAAGAAAAAAACTGAGAAAGAAAAAAATAGGGGTATTAGACTTTTATATCAGACCAGCAAAGAAAGGCATAGATGGCCTGCATATAAACCCGATCGCGATCCCCAAATCTTTGAGTCTTTATTAACACCGTCGCCGTCGTCGGGGGTGACTATGGATCAAATGGGGGCGAGAATGAGTCACTGTTTCAATTACTTAGAATGCTTGCAGAATAGATTTAATATATCAGAGGGCAAGAAGACTAAAATATAAGATACCTTTTAGAAAGATTTTGCTGTATGACCCAATTGTCACCCCATTGTCACTACGAATACCGTGATAAAATTACTAACGCGGACTACCGTGATCAGGCGTCTTTTGACCGATTTCCCCCATTTTTTACGAATGTCTTACCCATCTCATCTAGTTTTACCATACTGTTGAGTTATGTTTCTAGGGATGCTTATTTTTTCCCTAGAGGGGCGTGAGTAAGGTTGCTTTTTTTTTTAAATATAGTAAAATTTACTTTACATGACATATTTCACTGTGAACAACACTTACAGGTTACAAAAATGTTTTATAACACTCAATGCTGTCCAATAGGCAGCTCGAAGTAGCTCGAAGTTATTCCCATCCCATTGTTGACTAAAAAGGACCAGCAGGACCAGAATAATGGACATCCCTAGCGACTCCAAAATGATCTTTATGACTGATCAGTTCTCAAAACTATTGTGGACTTTGAATCAATTGGTCTACCAGGTCAACTGCGCTCGATGCAAATCTGTTCCTAAGTTTGGATGAAATGATACGAAGTTCCTCCAGAAATTCCTACGAAAGTTTTTCCTGGAATTCTTCCCGAAGTTCCTGTGGCAGTTCCTCCAGGAAATCCTCCACAAATCCCTCCTGGAATTCTTCTAGAAGTTCCTCCAGGAATTCCTCCAGAAGTTGCTCCAGGAATTTCTCCAGAAGTTGCTCCAGGAATTTATCTGGAAGTTACTCTAGGAATTTCTCCGGAAGTTTCTCCAACAATTCCTCCAGAAGTTTCTCCAAGAATTCCTCCGAAAGTTGCTCCAGAAATACCTCCGGAAGTTCCTCCAGGGATACTGCCGCAAAGTCCTCTGGAAGATTCTTCTGCAATTCCTCCGAAAGTTCCTCCAGGAATACCTCCGGAAGTTACTCCAGGAATTCCTCCGGAAGTTTCTGCCATTGGGTTTCCATTGGCAAATTTGCATTTCATCTTTCATCAGTCATAGAGATCATTTTGGAATCGCCAAGGATGTCCAGAAGAAACATATTGTTCACACATAGTATAGTCGAATCTATGACAAAAGGTCGAAAGACAAAAGGTCGAAAGGACAAAAGGTCGAAAGACAAAAGGTCGAAAGACAAAAGGTCGAAAAGACAAAAGGTCGAAAGGACAAGCAATTTTCAAAGAAGGAGTAATGACTATGAAACAATATTATGAATATCTAGACACAGGGGTTAGACAAAAAGGTTGAGATAGGCAAAAAATTGTCAAAGTTCAAATCAGCATAACTTTGCGTAGAATGATCCGATTTTGATCAAACTGGGACCATCGGACGCGGATACTCTTCTAGTATACTGGACTTATGCGAAACCTGTTATTGGCCCTTGGCCACCGGTGGTGTTCCGGGTTTTCCGAGGGTATGTTAAAAATGCATTTTTTCTGCTGCTTGTCATTTTATATGACGTTTACTGCCATGTTTTCCCCAGAAACTAGAACTAATATGCTGACCAATGCTGGCTGCAGATCGAAAATCCGATGGGTATACGCAGGAATATGGCCATTTTCATGAAAACGATACGGGATTACGCCATACACCCTGAACAAATGTCACTTTCGCAGAACTTCTGGAACCTGTTACAAATTGGCCAAAGAGTCTCACAGTCCTCAAAATATATCTCTAATAAAGGTCCTATATTCATCGTCTTGGGAAAACATGAATTTTGACACCCATATATGCATGGTTCCAGATGGTGCCAAAACCGGCCCCTCCTGGAAGGCCCATGGAACCTGCTATAAGGGTGGCAGTGGACACTATCATTCTGGACATGTTTCTGTAATCATCATCTTGCAAATCCATGAAGTCAGATACTCATATTTACATTATTCCGATCTGTTATCATTCCATCATGTTCCCGGTACCGTTTTTACGGAAATGGCCGTATCTCTGTGTAGTTTAAATGGATTCTCGATCTACAGCCACCATTGGCCGGCATATTAGTTCTAGTTTTCGGAGAAAGCATAAAACATGATGAAAGTTAACGTCATATAAAATGACAAGCAGTGGAAAAAATGCATCTTGAACATACCCTCGGAAAATCCGGAACATTTCCGGTGGCCAAGGACCAATCTCAGGTTTTGCAGGGAGACAGTATACTAGAAGAGTGTCCGCTTCTGATGGTCCTGGTTTTATCAAAATCGGATTATTATACGCATAGTTATGCTGATTTGAATTTCGACTTATTTTTACCTATCTCAACCTTTTTGTCTAACCCCTGTAGTTCTGTTAAAGATAAAAAAGACGCCTGCATTAAAAATTCACCTGCGTGTAATACACATCAAAATGTGCGATGAGCGCCATGTTGACAAATCGAAGTGACATATAGAAAACTCAAATATTCATCTATTAGTTGTACTCACTGAATGATTTTTATTCAATTGTTAAAATTGTGAAAAAATAAAAGCGCAGATTTTTTTGACAACTATGTAACTCTGGTGCGAGATTGATTCTCTCCGTTTCAGTTTTTTTTCTATTTCGACCTTTTGTCCCTTTCGCCTTTTTGATCTTATTGATATTTTTTTCGTTCGACCTTTTGTCCCATTCGACCTTTTGTCCCTTTCGACTTTTTGTTCTTTCGACCTTTTGTCCCTTTCGACCTTTTGTCCTTTTCGACCTTTTGTCCCTTCGACCTTTTGTCTTTCGACGTTTTGTCTTTCGACCTTTTGTCCTTTCGACCTTTTGTCTTTCGACCTTTTGTCCCTAGCCCAGTATAGTCAATGCTATAATAGTCTTATAAAACATTTTTTGGAACCTTTAAGTGTTGTTCACACTGAAATATGTCATGTAAAGTAAATTTCACTATGTTTTGAAGAAAAAAAAAACCTTACTAACGCCCCTCTATGGAAAAAATGAGCATCCCTAGAAACATTACTCACCAGTATGGTAAAACTAGATTAGATGGGTAAGACTTCCGTAAAAGGATTGAGAGAATCAGCTGTTCGAAAATTTAGTTCCCATGATTTTCTGATTGCGGTATTCGGCGTGTTAACGAGGCTTTGGGCCCTGGGTGGTCAAAAATAAGTCTTTCAATCGATTGCCATGAAATTTTCAGGGACTGAGATACAATATGTAAACTTGGTTTACGTTTGACTAATTCCCTTTAATTCTTCAATATATCCACAAGCTTAAACTTTTTTCTTAAAGGCACAAAGGCTGATTTTGTACAAGGACTGAACCAAAACTTTTCCGTCAAAAATGTTGTCCCGTTTTATTGTCTCAGCGATTATTTGACTTAATAAGGTGAACTCCTGGGGCCCTGTTTAGACTAGCGGTAAGACACGCGGCTACAAAGCAAGGCCATGCTGAGAGTGGCTGGGTTCGATTCCCGGTGCCAGTCTAGGCAATTTTCGGTTTGGAAATTGTCTCGACTTCCTTGGGCATAAAAGTATCATCGTGTTAGCCTCATGATATACAAATGCAAAAAATGGTAATTTGGGTTAGATACCTCGCAGTTAACAACTGTGGAAGTGCTTAATGAACACTAAGCTGCGAGGCGGCAATGTCCCATTGGGGGATGTTATGCCAATGAAGAAGAAGAAGGTGAACTTTCCCAAAGAGCCCATCTTTTTTGACACCTCTACTGCCGTGAATCGCATATCTGTCTCATCTTTGCTGAGTTTCCTATTCATATGGGACAAATATGCGATTCACGGCAGTCTACCCGATCAATAATGCGAAACAAAATTATAATAAGAGTAGTGAATTGAATTGGATTATCTTTATTTACGAGATTTTCGGCCCTAGGCAGAATAAGAGGAGTTATTTATTTCAAAAAAATATTGTAACAAATTGTATTATAAATTTAAAAAAAACAGAATCACCGTCTTGGACCAGACGTTGTCGTATATACTGAACACTTAACATCTAGCATTAGACAACGGACAGGGTATATATACAACACCCAGTGAACCAGTGGAGAATTTTTCGCTTTACGAAAAGTTTTCTCCTTACCAGGGCGGGAATCGAACCCACACTCCATAGCACATGCGTCTAGATGACTGACGTCGCTAACCGCACGGCCACGAAGTCCACATTTTCCAAAACCGTCCAAGCAACAAAATTTGACTGGTTAGTTGTTAAAATAACAAAAATTATAACAAAAATCCCACTAGCCGTAACACAATTATTACATAAGCTGATACCTTTATATCAACATTATAACAAACGTTGATATAATTATTAGGTACAAAAATCTACATCAAAAGTAATTGCCTACATTACGTATAAAAATCCGGCACGCTACAAATGACGGATTGTTATCCATAATGTAGTCAATTAACTTTGTTCCAGCTTTTCATATTGAACGTGGTTCAAGTTATAAGGTTACCTTCGATTTTTCCCCCAATATCTACGAACAAAAAATGTTTTGCCTTTCTCGTACACCAAGGTGTAACTTCTTCTTCTTCATTGGCATTACATCCCCCACTGGGACATTGCCACCTCGCAGCTTAGTGTTCATTTAGCACTTCCACAGTTATTAACTGCGAGGTTTCTAAGCCAAGTTACCATTTCTGCATTCGTATATCATGAGGCTAACACGATGATACTTTTATGCCCAGGGAAGTCGAGACAATTTCCAATCCGAAAATTTTCTAGACCGGCACCGGGAATCGAACCCTGCCACCCTCAGCATGGTCTTGCTTTGTAGTCGCGCATCTTACCGCACGGCTAAGGAGGGCCCCACCAAGGTGTAACGAAAATGCTATATATTCACTTCCAAGACGACTTTGTGATAGAATGTCCGGAGACCCATAGTGTTGTATACCAATCGACCCAGCTCGACGAATTGAGATAATGTCTGTCTGTGTGTATGTGTGTGCGTGTGTGTATGGGTGCGCGCAAAATGAAACTCACTCATCTTTTAGGCACTTGTTTTTAATCCGATTTATTTTCAACAAGTTGTATTCGACGGGGAACCCTGTCCCATTGATTTCTATTGAAAATTTGGCCAGATCGGACTATGGGATCAAAAGTTATGATCAAAATACGAATTCCATTCAAAAACACGCTAAGAAAATCTCACTCAAGTCTTTTTAGTATATATAAAGCACGAGAAAGGCACAAACGCCGCTAGGTGGATGAATCAGAATTTTTTTTCTGGCAATGGCAATGTCAATTTCAGTGAAAATATACATGACAAATGCTGTTATAATTTTGATGTAAAATTAAACTGGTCAAAGATTATATTCTATCGAATTGTCTAATTATTACAACCGTTGTTATAAATAACAACCAATCATTGATATAACTGTGTGTTATTATTTTGTTCTGCATTCCTTTGTCAAAAATTGAAAACATAAAATCAAAAAAGTGCTGCAGTGTGAACCTGCCTGAAGTATAAGCATGAAGCTCTCTAAAAATTTGGCGAATTAGATTTCAGCACTTAAATTTTTTATTGGTTTTTTACTTTAGAAGCGCCGAAATATATGGAAATTTTGGAAAGTCAACCGAAAATTAGTCAAATAATTACAAATGTTGACGTTAATGTTAGGTATTAGCCAATCAAAAAAGTTGACGGGAGAGGTCAATACCAAACGTTCTATTCCACAATATTCTCAGTTCATCTCAGTTTACATTTTCTAACTCTTAACACATGTCAACAGCTGATCTTGTTCATGCAGTCATGGATAGTGCTTACCAGGCTCTATAAAATCATTATTGCAGTCATGGATAGTACTTACCAGGCTCTAGAAAATCATCCTTGCATCAAAACCAGAAAAATTCCCAACATTTTTTTTTATGATACCTATCACCTATATCCTTCCCATTTCATACACAATCTCATATCTAATGTTGTTTTGCAGCCATGCTATCATGGTGCTTATAATTCGGATATTGTATCTGCTGCTTTTGGATCCACCCGGATCGAACGTCCTCTTAAAGACGCACCAACCCACTCGGAGATTGGATTTTTACCACGTGATACATTTGGATCATACGTCCTCACCGAGACGCACCAACCCACTCAGAGGTTGGACTTCTTTCCATGAGATCCACCCGGATCAAACGTCCTCTCAGAGACGCACCAACCCACTCGGAGATTGGATTTCTTCATATCATCCATTCTTATGAAACGCTTCTAAATACAACCTTTTTTCCAAATCAAGAAAACGTTCTATTCCACAAAATTCTCAGGTCATCTCAGTTTACACTTTATTATTCCCGTTCACACTAGCCTCGCCAAATGGCTAAATTCTAAACTGATCGAATCTTCAATTAAAATGTTTCCGCCCTCCGAACATCTTCGTTACAGATGTCAACCTTCAAAATCTCATAAATTTTGGAAAATCTTCCACAAATGGTGTTTTTTTATAAACACTAGCACCGACAAATGGCTGAATTCAAAAAAGGAAAACCATTTGCTTCGTTGCCATCAATATATATCAAAACAGTATTAATTCAATAAATAATTCTGATACAGCCCTTTTATGTTATCACAATAGACAAAAATCATAACCAGCCCTGTAGGGCTAGCCAATTGAGCCAATGATAAAAATGTCATAAACGCCACTCAAACTTTCTTCGTAGGGCAAAATTAAACGAAAAATGAAACAACTTACGTGCATGATCCAACAAGATTCAATCCGACATTTGAAATGGCATCAGCCATAGGAAATCACTTTTCACACACACTATTTTTCTCAATTTTTAACTGTCGCGCACAAGCAAAAATAATAAATTTAGGCACCATTGCAGGGAGCGTAATCATTACCGACTATGCCATTGTCGGGTTTCTCTTTTTATTTAAATAATTGAACACATAATTCAACATCAATTCGTCACTTTTTTATTTATCTTTTTTTTTTCAAATTCATTTTTTTCTATTTTGTTACACACATCCGTCCACTAATGCGTTCGTCACAAAACTGACTACCCCAACGGACATGCTCGTTCATGTCTTCCGCGAGCGGCCTTCTACCTTTTACGCTCCATAACATAACTCTCTCTCTCTCTCATGTGGGTCGTCACAATTCAAAGTTTGGCTGTAGAGTGCCATCATTTGTCTAACAAATTCTACAAACAACGCGATGTTTGTTTTAATTATACAATTGAATAATAATCTATTTCTTTAAATATGATCCTACTTTTCAAATGTATTGATTTTATTATATTCTCAGCATTCTTATATTATTTCCTACAGACCGGTTTGGGTTTACACTTCTCGCAGGGCAAGGGAAGAATGGATAGACAGCAACTAGCGATGAGCCATAACATATATAAAGAAGAGAAGCACATTATGAAGCACTAAGAAGCACATTATGAAATCGTAAATTTCAATTTAGTATCGGCTCCGTTATGCCTTATGGCGCTTGAGCCTAAAAGAAGCTAACTAAAAAAAATATCTAGTATCTTATTTTTGCTCTTCTTATCTCTACTCTTTTTAATTTTATTTTTTCTAATTTTTCTTTTTTATTCTTTCGTCTTCTTTCTTTCTTCTAACACCTTTCTTTTTTATTCTTTCTTCTTTCTTCTTTTCTTCTGCTTTCATATTTCTACTTTATTACTTCTCTTTCTTTCTTGATTCTCTTCTTCCTTTCTTACTTCTTTCTTTCTTTCTGTTCTCTTGTTTTTCCTGCTTTCTTCATCCTTCAATCTTCGTCCTGCTTATTCCTTCTTCTTTCTTCCTTTTTCTTTCTTCCTGCTTCATTCTGCGTTCTTTCTTCTTCCTACTTCATTATTTATTCTTCCTACATCCTTTTTCCTTCTTCCTTCTTCTTTTTTCTTTCTTCTTTCTTCTTCATTCTTTCTTCCTTCTTCCTTCTTCTTTCTTCCTCTTCATTTTTCCTTCTTCTTTCTTCCTTCTTCTTTTCCTTTCTTCTTTCTTCCTTCTTCTCTCTTCTTTCATTCTTTTTTTCAATTTTCTTATTTTTTCCTTTTCCCCTCTTACTTCTTCCTTCTCCCTTCTTCTTTCTTCCTTCCAACTTCCTTGTTTCTTTTTGCCTTTCCCGTATACAAAGTAAATATACGTAAAGGCTATAGGATCGCTCCAAATGTGTATGTGTGTATGTGTACAAAAATGTGAGACACACATTTTGGTACTTAGCTTTATTCGATTTGCTCGCAACAAGTTGCATTCTACGCACTGGGGAATACTTCAGCCCAAATCCTATTCAAAAGTCAAAAACAATGAATCACCCACTTTGAGCGTGCTTACAGCGGCACACTAGGAGTTAAATTTCTGAAATCAATATGGCGAAAGGCATCTAAGGTTCGATTTCTCAAAATTAAACACCTTCATCGAAAAAGTATTTGGTAGGTGTAATAGAAAGCACCTTCCTACACAACTGGTACCAAATAGTATTACGTGAAAAGCCCCTACTTTTGAGAAATCTCGCCCTAGATGCCTTTCGCCTTACAAATGTCTGGTGGTTAACTCATGCTGTCTATTTGCGCATAACGATAGCGCCTGGATGATGGCAGCGGCGGGTAGAAAACCAGCCACTGCCAATAATTCTGTTTTTTTATATTGCCATATTATTTTTCGTTTTTGTACTCTCAAATGTTAATACTAATTTGCATGGGATGAGACATGGGATTTTTGAAGCAATGCTGGCTGTCAAAACTTCACCAAAATTTCAATGCTAGTTTTGTCGAAATTGTGTATGAAAAAATGTTCACGTTTTGTCGTGTTTTTCTAGGTTTTTATTGATTTCTAATGTTTAATGTTTTAATTTTAAAATCAATATAGGTATCAATAATGAGGGTATGTAGAAGGTTTTCAAGCATGAATCGATCATGAAATTAATTGCAAGTTTTTTTTAACCTTTTTTACAATACTATGTTCTGTAAAATAAATTTTTTGATTAGATTCCAAGCCCGTCCAAGCAACAAAATTGTCAGCGTTGGAAAAATTGGAGTGTCCTTGATAAGCTCCACACGCCCGTTTCAAATCACTCAGAGACTGAGTGAAATTGTATTGCCGTCTCTTTCTTCTCTCACGGAAAAAATACTCAATCTTCGTAAAAAGTGGAACTACTCAAATTTTGAGTAGTTCCACTTTTTACGAAAATTGAGTAACTTTTCAGTGAGAAAAAAAGAGACGGCAATACAATTTCACTCAGTCTCTGAGTGATTTGAAACAGGTGCGCACAAAAAAAAAAACCATTTCACGCAAGTTCACGCAATCGGGACTTATTTTTATTTTAATATAGTAAAGTTTGCTAGGAAACCTATAGGGTAACCGTACCCTTAGTGGAGGTAGCACCAGTAGTGGAGGTAGTGGGGTTTTAATGAGATTTATCATATTTATATAGTTTACGATGGTTTCAGTTGATGCGTCGTGCTTTAAATATCCTGTTAAATGCAACTTATCTTAAAATTTCGCTTGAAAAACTATTGAAAACAATGATTTTCCTTAACAAAATTGACTCCCTTGCACCTATAGTGGTGCAACTGTACCAATAGTGGCGAGTCTCATAAGAAACCAATGCATAGCACCACTATAGGAACCAAAATTAATTTTTATCGCCACTAAAGGAACAGTGTACCCATAGTGGTGCAAGCAATATTTGATAATTGTTGATGTTAAATGACATCTATCTCATTTTTGTTAGCAAATTTATTAGTTTATCTATTAACTAAGATATTAAAGCAGTGCATTTCCCATAATTATCAATTTAAAAAAAATATTTTCTTTTGTGGATCTACTAATACCTCCACTATTGGTACCGTTACCCTACAAAGAAAAATAACTAAGCATGGTTTTTCGCGAAAAAAAAAGCACATACATTTTTTGGATGTAAAATGTCATTAAGAAATGAAGCGGTTGATATGCACAGGGCCGTATTTTGGGGGGGGGAGGGGCTGGAGGGCCGTGGCACCGGGCCCCCACAAATCTTATGTACCAAAACCAACCTTTTTTGTACATTTTGGAGCCCCCACAAGCTGTTGGCCCCGGGGCCCCTTCCGGCTAAATCCGGCCCTGTGATATGCATCTCGTATTTATTACATATGCTCCATTTGATATTACAAAACATTATCCAGGGACTTTTACATTATCCGATGACAAAATTAATATTTAGTAAATAATAATAAGGCCGATACAAATATTTAAAAACAATTATGTATTGAGAGGGCAACAACAAAAATTTTGGATGATTTTGAGGATTTTCAAAACATTCTTTAACAAATCCGAGGAGGCTTCACTCGCGGCCAGCACGCTGTAGTTCTCAAATACAGCGTTCTTGCGACAAGTTGTGCTCTAACAAACAACAACAAAAAAATCATTTTGATGTTTTTTATTCGTTCTTCCTTTTTTCTTCCTTCGAACATAAAATTTGTCGCTTCTCATCTCTCTTTTACTCACGTAATCGTAACATTATACACAACATTATTAATATCAACTGAATGTGCCATTCTTAAATATATTTAGTGCCCCATGCCCATGTTTATGAAAATAATTTAGCGCCCAAATAATAAGAAAACTCACAAAATTGTTTTAAATAAATTGACTGTAGTAGCAGATTTGCTTACCTCAATGAAAATATCAAACATTTTGTGTAGCAAATGGTATCTAAACTAAAATTTCTCAAAATAAAAACAACTATTGTTTCGATGAAAGTGTTGGTGTGCCGCTTGGAAACATACTCAAGACAGGTGATCCATTTAATAAAATTTTCAATAATCTACAACCAACTTGCTTCCAAACAGGAAGATGTCGAGTTATGCTGATGACCGAGTTTTATTGCGTAACATATGAATTTGCATACCCGTCAGTCGATCAGTTGGTCAGCAGGCTTGGTATCTAGGCTTGACCACACCAATTTATATGGCGACCGGGTCTCCAGTCTCGGTTTCTTCTCTGCGCCTGCGGTTGATACAAATGTTGCACCGTCACAACCCACAATTATTATGCATTATCGCAATTGACATTATATGGCCGCATGCTCAGCTATCGGAAGTACTGCACAGATGGGTGATATTTTCCAAGACATATGCGCCCAAAACCAGTCTAGACGGACTGCTTGGCTGCTGCTGCTATATTATCGGCCCGTTAGAGCCATTATACTTAATACGGCAGTTCCCGGCAGTCATGCAAATTAGCTGATCGAACGACCCTTTTGGCACATATTATGTGTGCTGTTAACTGTATTTTCCAATAATTATTGACGACGTGCACAAAGAGTCCACCACTTGGACCTGATTGCATGGATAATTCGTAACATGCCCTTATTTTATTCCAACGCTGCTCCTTAAAAAATGACGGGGAGGGCCCTAAGAAAAGATAGCATTGCAGAGAACTAATTCAACTGAGTTGTTCTTATAAAAAATAGTAACTTATTGACTACCAATCAGTATTAAAATGAAAACTTTTCTAGTGACGTACATTGTTGTACAGTATTACCGAACGGATAGCTGACTTTACTTCACAATAGCACGTACTGCCCATAATATCGACCTCCACTACCATCCGAGCATATCGCTTTCGTTCAGACATAGATACTGGTGCAGCTCCATTTGAAACTAAACGTTAACAGCTGTAGTACGCTTAAATCTATTTTTAGGTCCGCCATTCATCGCCGTCGTTGTCATCGAAAAACGACCGCCAATTTGGTGGCACATTGATGGAAACAAACATCGGCGATGTGCGCACCGCACAAGTCTTTTGCTCACATGTTTATGGCTACATGCGTAACTACAGGCCAACCCTCAATCGAGTTCCTCTCGTGTACTACCGTTGAAATGTAATGTTAAATATCCATTACCGCGCAAGGAGCAATTAGCACTCTTAGTTGCAGACGGGAATACACATTTATGAAACTGAATGAAGCTTTTTCTGATAACCATACTTCGAATTGTCGAATATAGAAAATAGAAATAAGTGCGTTGTCAGAGAGAGTGGTAGGTTAAGAGATTGGTAACATAGCAATTCGTAGGACTAACAGAAAATCCCGAAACATTAATTATGTCAAATATGACACAATGTCATGAACAGTGTAGTACGGTTAAAATAAGAAAATTATTTACGACATAGTTATTAAAAAGTCCAATGCAGTGTCGCAAATAAACTCACTGCATCGCGAAAATGTGGGTCAACACCATGTGTGCAGTTCAATGTAGGTAATATTGTGTGATTCGCTTAGCTTCAAACATAGACGTGATCACACTTCAACAACTCAACCACGATGATGGCAATGACAGCGGTTCCCACGGTGGATGATTTTCGACGAATCAGCACCAGTCAATGTTCATTGATAAGCAAAGGTGGACTTTCGTCAATGCTGGAGCGATTACAAAGGTAAGTCTCGTAGAACAGAATAAACTCACTGAAACCACAATATCTCTTTTTGAAAATTATTTGGAAAGTAATGATACTGTGGAGCTAGTTATTTATCGTGAATAATGTTTATGTACTTTCTGTAAATTTCTAAACCAGCTGGCTGAAGTTTTCTTTTTGGTTGACCTCTTTCATAAAATATTTTCATTATAGATTCAGGCAAAAATTCGAAACCATCCACAACATTTGATTTTGAATGAAAAAAAATAATATAGGGAGAGGATTTGGTTCTGGGCACCATTTTAATTTGATCCATAACTTTGGCCCTAGTTGGTAGTATGCTGATATTTGTATACCAATAGAAAGCAAGACGAATTACTAGCAAATAGGGGAAAATACCAATTCTTAGCAATCTAAGACGTACGCCAAATTGAAAGACTAAAATAATGAATATATACTTTGAAACACGGATGATATTCAAACGTGTTTAAATTTGTAGGCTCTTCCTTGATGATTAATACTTATTAAATATAAAAGCTATTATCACAAACTTTGTAATTTGTAATTTCTGGTTATAGCATAACAATTTATATTGTTCGCAAGGAAAACGCTTCCATTGGCAACCAGACATTAAGGTTGAATTGCCGTAATGTATTGGTGCCATTTTATGTTTGTTTATAATTACCACTGGAGAATATCGCTTAAGTTAACGGACCGCACGACCGCATGAATCAACTCAAATTTGGGTTAGTATTCTCAAGATAACATTTAATTTGTGGCCTTCTAATAAACTTTGAAACATGCATGCAGATTAGACACATTTTAACACTGTGTCATTCATCATTCCATAACCCCAGTCATGGACCTCAACTGAAAGATTTCATCCTGGGACGCAACTTCACTCGCTCGTTGGAAGCTCCATATCCCCCATCACAGTCGAGCCATTCCCGCCAGCGCTCAACAGTCGTCTCGGCCCTGTGTTTGGGTCAGGAGAAGGGGTCTTCCAGCCTGCAGTTCCAGACAAGTACGCTCTTGAAAATGGTAATTCGCTACCTGATGCAGATATAATTTTTCACCCAAAGTGACTCAACCCATTCATTCATCGTTCATCTTACAACTACAATAAACACCGCCTCATCCAAATCCAACTCTGACAAAGGATCTTAACATACAGACGTCATCCCGGGAAGCGCAAACATCCGCCCTTTGGAAGCCCCGTATCCCCCCATTAAGTTCGAACAACTCCCGCCAGCGCTCCACAGTCGTCCCGGCCATGTGCTTGGGTCAGGAGAAGGGGTCTTCCAGCCGACATATCCAGGCAAGTCTAGTCTGACCATAATTTGCAGCTTTCCGGATCATCGCTCAAACAGACTACGGATTTATTACCAGAACGTTCGTGGATTGAGGACCAAAATCGATTCGTTCTTCCTGGAAGTTTCTGAGGCCGAATTCTATTTAATCGTTTTAACGAAAACTTGGTTGAACCTGGTTGGACGATAGAATTAATTCTTCGCAACTTTTCGGCTCGTTATACAACGTCTTCAGAACCGACCGATCTACGTTGAATAGCCACAAATCACGCGGTGGCGGAGTCCTGATTGCCGTTTCTACTAGACTAACTAGCTACCTGAGTACCTCACCTGTCTCAAGCTTATTAGAACAGTTTTGGAAGTTCTACGACACTTCCACGAGAAACACTCTCCGTAGATGCAGTTTACCTTCCTCCCGATCGTAAAAACGACAACACAATTATCCGTGAGCATGTGGATTCGCTATCCTCGATTTCATCTGGTTTGAGACCTCACTCTCCTGCGCTCATATTTGGCGACTACAACCAAGCTGGATTACAATGGTGCAGGCCGAAAACAAAACACCAACTATCGACCCATTGCTTTCGCAGCTTAGCTCAAGGGCGTAGCCAAGGGGGGGCAGGGGGGCCGCCGCCCCCCCTTAATTGTGGAAAGATTGAACGCGTACTGAATTGAATTCCCTCAAACATGTGCACTTTACGATCCAATCATATACAGAATTAGGTGGTTGAAATTCAAAAGATTCCCAGAACTTATTAGGGCATCCAGGATCCATAATATATGAAAGTTCAAAACAACTCGAAACATTTCGGGCTCAAAAATTCTCCTTGAAATCCTTCTAGAAGCTCCCCTGGGAACTTCTGAATTCCTCCGGAAAGTTATCCACAAATTCCTCTGAAAATCGTTCGAAAATCCTTCTCATGTAATTGTAATTCCTCCTTATCTAGAAACCCCCCACTATTTTTTTTAGGAAATTCACGAGGATATTCCTTGAAGATTTCTTTTCTTCTCTTCAAGATTTACTTCTAAATATTTCTTCGGCTATTCTTTCTTCAGGAAGAATCCGGCATTTCCTTCAGGCATGCATTCGAGAGTTCCGTCAAGAATACATACGGAGTTTCTTCCCAAAATTCTACCAGAAGTTTCTTCAAAAATTTATGACGGAAATCCTCCGATTTAGCTCCATAATTTCACTTGTAAATCTATAACAAATTCCTTCGGAAATTCTTCTAGGAACTTCTCCGGGCATTCCTCTCGGAACTCTTCCTTTAATTCCTCCGGGATTACTTCCAGGAAATTTTCCGGGAATACCTCCAATTATTCAATAGCGAAATCATCTAGCATTCCAATCTGGAATTCTTTTCGCGATTACTTCAGAACATCCTTCAAGAAATCCTCTAGAAATATCTTAATGAATTTCTCCTGGAATTCGTCCAAGTATTTCCCCAGAAATTCTTACAGGTATTTTGTCGGGAGTTTCTTCAGGTACTTCTCCAGGAATTCCTTCAGGAATTTCTCCGGGAGATTTTCCGCGGAAGTGTACTAGAATTCCTTCCGGATTTCACTCGGAATTTACTCGGATATCTGCCAAGAATTCTTCCAGAAATTTCTTCGAATCAATCCGCAGGGATTTTCTTCAGCAATTCATCTGGGAATACTTTCAGGATTTCATCTGGGAATTCCTGCATTAATTTCTCCTGGTATTTTTCTGGGAATTCCTTCAGATATTTTTTCGGAAATTTCTTTAGGAACTTCTCTAAGAATTATTTCAGGACTTCCATGTGGGAATTCCTCCGGAAGTGCTTGTGGGAGTTCCTCCGGGAGTTCTTCCTTGAGTTTTTTTTTCAAGAAATTCTCTGGTAATACTTCCAGGAACTTTACAGGGAATTCCTGACGATCACGGGAAATGGGATTTCGGAAGTTCCTTCAGAAATATTTTTTCTCTTCCTCTAGGGTATTTCACCGGCTGTTCCTCTGAAGTTCCACCAGTAGTTCCTTCGGGAATTCAATCAGGATGTCTTCCAGGAATTCATTTAGCATTTCTTTAGGCATTTATCTACAAATTCCTCCAGATGTTCCTCGGAGAATTTCTCTGGGAGTTCTTACGGGAATTCATCCGGGAGGTTCTTTTAAGAACTCTTCCAGGAGTTCCTCCTGGAATTCTTACGGAAGTTCCTTTGGGAGTTCATCCGAGAATTCTTACGAGAGTTCCTCCAGGATTTCCTCCGGAAATTCTTCCTGTAGTTCTTCAATAAATTCCTCCAGAAGTTCCACCGGCAGTTCCTCCGAGAATTCCTCTGATAATTTTTCCGGAAATTCCAATAGAAAATCCCCCGGAAGTTCCTTCGGAAATTACTCTGGGAGTTCCTCCGGGAGTTCCTTTTCAGAGAAACACCCGGAGAAACTGCCGGTGAAACTCCCGGAGGGATTCTCGTAGAAACTGCTGGTGGATCTCCCGGAGGAATTCCCGAAGGAACTGCCGGAGGAGCTCCCGTAAGATCTCCCGTAAGAACTCCCGGAGGAATCTCAGGAGGAACTCCTAGAAGAATTCCTAGAGGACCTCCCGGATGAGCTCCCAGAGAAACTATCGGAAGAACTTCGGGAAGAATTTCCAGCTTAATTTCTGAAGAAAGCCTAAATGATTTCCTGAAAAAAGCCTGAATAATTTCCTGGAATAGCTTCTGGTGAAACTCCCGGAGGAATTTCCGGAGAAACTCTCGGATGAATTGCTGGTTTAATTCCCGGAGGAACTCTCGAAGGAATTTTCTGGAAGAATTTCTGAAGAAACTCCCGGGAGAATTTCCAAAGGAACCCTGGGGAAACTACCAGAAGCATTCTCGGAAGCAAGAGAATTCATCTTATAAATAAATCTCGTCTAGCTGAAACCTTTGTTGGGGTTTGTAGCTGGGCCATCATCATCATCAGAGGACCTCCCGGAGAATTCCCTGAGGAGCTCGCAGAGAAATTCTCGGAGAAGCTTCTGGTGGAAAATCCATATAAATTCCTGAAGAAGGCTAAATAAATTCCAATTTTGCCGAAATTCTCGGAAGATTTTTCAGAGGAACTGCCGATAGAACCGGAATTATTCTCGAACGAAATCCTAGAGAAATTCTTGGCCGAAATGCCGGTGGATCTACCAGTGGAAATCTTGAAGCTTCCAGTGGAATTATTTCAGGATTTCATTGCGAATTAATCTAGGAATTCCTCCGAAAATTCCATTGTAGATCTAATTTTCGGTATAATTTCTGTATAAATTTCCGGTGGAATTGCTGGAGAAATTCTTTGAAATTTTCACAAGAAATTATTCGAAACAATTCACGGAAAATTTTATGGAATTTACACAAGAAATTCGAAGATTTTTCGTGAAATTCTCAGGAATGTTTACTGGCAATTCTGCGGAATTTCCACGGAATATTCTTGTTCTTAAAAATTATGGGTAACAGCACGAAATTATTTGAATTATTGCAGGGAATTCTGCCGAACTTATAAATCAGTTCGTGAAGATTTTCTTGGAGTAAATAATGGTGGAATTTTCGGATCAATTCCCGGCAAAATTTATGATGGAATTCCTGAAGACACTGCCGAAGAAGTTACTGAAGGCATTCCTAAAGAATCCCTGATAGAATTTCGGATAGAATGACAGGAGCAATTGTCGAAGGAATTCCTGGAGAAAGCTTGCATATTGATTTTGCTGCCTATTTTATAATAAATATTATTTCAGAGAGGATTTGTTTTGAAATTCAGATGTATGGTTCTAGTTTTCTTAAACTTATGGAAGAATGCAGGATTTTTATAATAATTGTTATAGCCGATTTTATATTTATGGCTACGCCCATGGCTGAGCTTGCTGCGCTCTTTTGGATAGATTCAATTTCAATGGGTTCACACTAGGATATGATGTGAAAATTCCATTGAGACTGCCTTGTTGAATTAATTTGGTTCAAAATCTTCCAGATATCATGTATCAAAAGTTGATGTTTTTCATTCCGTTTCATCCATTATTTATGTAAGAGAAGCGGAATACTAACAGAAAAAAGTTTTCGCTAATAAAAATATGACTTTGATATAAAAAATGACAGAAAACTAAATTTAAATGATTAAAATCAACAGTTTTAAACTTTTACAGCCCTTGAGCATAATTTATAAGGCGTTTGCAATTCAATATGCATTAATTTTGTTAAGAAAATTATTTTGAGCTTTTTAGTGGAATGTCTTCACTTGTCCTAAGACGAGTTTATACCATCCCATTGAATTCCACCACTTAATTGTATCTTGACAGATACGTATTTCGACCTCAACAGTAAGGCCGTCTTCAGTGTCTCGTACTTGACTCGACTTGAAGAAAATGATCGCAGCTTACACTATTTATACTATGCGTAGGTATAATAATTTATCTAGGTACTTAACTAGTTACATTTCGTGCTACATTTCGAGTAGAAGTAAGCACCGTATGAAATGTAACTAGTTAAGTACCTAGATAAATTATTATACCTACGCATAGTATAAATAGTGTAAGCTGCGATCATTTTCTTCAAGTCGAGTCAAGTACGAGACACTGAAGACGGCCTTACTGTTGAGGTCGAAATACGTATCTGTCAAGATACAATTAAGTAGTGGAATTCAATGGGATGGTATAAACTCGTCTTAGGACAAGTGATTAATTTTGTGTCAACAAACTCGAACTTAAACATTCACGTATATTGCTTATATCAACTTTACAAACCAGCAACACGGCCAAACTAACAAACTGCTGCCCTACGAAAAACGCGCCGCCGCCAATCGAAGTAATCGATTGTCATTTTCAACCAATCAGCAACAGGTACGATTGTGACAAAAAATCGGTACGATTTTCAATGTCTAGGGGAAGGTGGGTAGACTTGATCCCCGGGGAGACTTGATCACCCCCTGTTTTATCGAGGACTAAAGTAGTTTTGTTCTAACGTATTTTTAGTATGGCTTCTCTAGGCAAATGACCTTTATGTGGTTAGTTATTTTTTGGATTGACAACCTTATTTATTCTGCAGGGCGGTTTGTATGTTTTGACCTTCCTAAAGATTTTTTTATTGGCCAAGCAAAATTTGAATAACTTTTCATAACAATGACCATAGCTTTCGTTTTTTCATAGCACAAAGCCTCAAATATGCTTAATGATCTGTACTGATGAAAATGTTAACATTCCACCAAAGTTTAAGGATATTTGGATTTGAAGTTATTGCCTCAATATCACTTGATCCCCCATTAGTCACCCATACAAAATTTTGGCGAATAAATTCAAAAAAATATAAATCTATTCTCAGGCTTCTAATTTTTTATAGATTTGACATATTTGATGAAGGGGAAAAAATATTTATAGGAAAAAATATTTATTGCGTAGATATCATAAAAAGGGAATCAAGTCTCCCCAAATTTTATAATTGCATGTGCTGTCGAATTCAATAACAAAAATCGTTCACGTATACGAACAGCACTTCGAAAATTCCGCGTATTTTGAAGGAAAAATATTTTAAAAATCTGAGGGCACCTTTCTAATTTTATCAAAGCAAGTTCTTGGAGAGGGATCAATTTCCCCCGAATATTTTAAAAGTTGATTTTTGACAGCAGTCCAAAAAATCGATTGTGTATCAATAACAACAATAATTTAAGGACTTTCATACATCAGTAAAGTTAAATACTATATTTCTTAGAGAGTCTGTGTGGAAATCGCGTATGTTTATTTATTTTTGGCTGTGATACATCGGAAATCAGAAATAGGGATCAAGTCTACCCAGTCTCCCCTACTTGTCACATCCTATCCTAGGGTTGACACAAGTCAATTCCTATCCTAATCAAAACGGACGATTGCTTTATCTTGTCCTAGCACCGGGTACCACAGACAAACAGACATAACACTCGTCAAATTTCCATCGTTCACAGATTCACTGGTCAATATAAATAATCATTAGTTGGCCAATCAATCACTCGTAGCGCGCGCATCGGATTTGCTCTAGTTTGACGTTTGCTCACTACCGCCATCTGGTTCGTGATTTGCCCAACTAACTGAAATCAACAGATGTCGTTAGTGTTTGAACGACGATGAATTTGATGAGTGAATGTTCAATGTGTTATGTCTGTTTGTCTGCGCAGGTACATTCATCTCTCTTCCAATCGAACCACTGATCTGTCTAGACGTTGACCACCCTGCTCTTGAAGTGTATTCTTCCTGATCCGATGATCCATCTGAAGACTACTCTCTGGACTTTTTTCGTGCTGATTATGCTGCACTGAACAACGCACTGCAGTGCACTGGCGGAAATTGACTGGCAATTTATCGAATCGACTAGCAGCGTAAACTATGCAGCGGATTTATTCAATATGTTTATGTTTATTGTATAGATTCATCTGACATTTAGTGGTCTTAATGAATATGGCTCTAGAAGATGTCTTTTTCCATACTGTTCCATAAAGACGACCCCCGCAAAAACCTCCATGGTCGAATCCACGCCTACGCGCATTTAAGCGACAAAGTTCAGCCGCCCTCCGAAAATATTGCACTTCTCGCTCACCTTATTACAAACAGCTATTCAATTTCGCAAGCAATCGGTACCGCAAGTACAACCACAATGGATCTGGACTGCCATTTCCTATGTTCCTTGGAAATGACACAGCCAATACCGGAAGCGAGAAATGCAATCTGTTTGCGCGATAATTCAAGCAACTGTTCCACGATATCTCTGCCTCGGCGGGACAAGTGCTAGCTGCCACAGCCGGGACGCCACGCGATGTGATTAATTTTGACATTCCCCACATAACTCAGAACATGGTGATGACTGCAATGCGCAAATTGAAGCTTCCTTTGCAACTGGCCCCGATGAAATTCCATCTTCAGCTCTGCAACGGTGCGCTGTTAATCTCTACGGCTCGTTGGCGAGAATCTTCAAACTCTTGGCACTGCGCAGCGAGTTTCCTGCACTCGTTTATGTTCCCGATCCACAAAAAAGGAGTCAAGCGGAACATTTACAATTACCGTGGATCTGTGCTTGTTCAAAGTTGTTCAAGATTATTTTGAATGACTCCTTGTTTGCCTGTTTTAAAAACTGCATCGATTTCGACTAACATGGCTTTTATCCAAAGCGGTTGGTTAGTACGAACTTGGTACAATTCACGTCTAGCTGCCTTGTTTTGATTTTGGATGGCAAGTTGACGCAGTGTATATGGATCTGAAAGCCGCATTCGATAATGTAGACCATGAAATTTTGCTTGCTTGCTAGGCGTCTCATCAACGGCTGTGGATTGGTTCAGGTCATACCTGGTGGACCGTCTGGTACGGGTTAAGATTGGCACCTCGGAATCTGAAGCTTTTGCAAACAATTCGGGAGTACCTCAATGCAGTAAACTGGGCCCTCTGCTATTCTTGATCTTCATAAATGATGTTTTTTTGCTATTATCACCAGGCTGCCGCCTCTTCTACGTAGACGATTTGAAAATGTATTACATTATAAAAAGTATAGCAGATTGCACCGACCTACAGAACATGCTATGTTCTTTTGAAGATGGGTGCTCGAGAAATATGATGGTCTTAAGTATCGAAAAATGCAACATCATTGACTACGTCCTATCCAGACAATCGCTCGCTCGAGTTCAGCACATCAGAGATCTTGGCGTTATCCTGGATAGTGGACTGACATTCAGTATTCAGACTTCACTACGATGATAAATATTGTCGCCCGAGCGAATCGTCAATGAATCGCCCACTTTGAGCGTGCTTACAGCGGCACACTAGGAGTTTTTGGACTATGGTATAAGAGGTTATGGCCAAAATACTATTTTCTATCGCAAAAAAAAACACTCACCCATTTTTTTTTGCATGAGAGAGGCACCAACACCGCTTGGTGGATTATTCAGGGTTTTTAATTTAATTTTGCAAATCGCGCCAAATAACTTTCAACGCGGGAACGCGAGTTCTTTGGTATTGCCTTCGCCTCAGATTTTTAAGACGGATCAGTAGCTGAAGATCGTCGTCAATAATAATGGAGTTGAATTTAATTTCACATTAAAGAACTGCAATGTCAAAGACACGAGAGCATTATCAATATCACTTTTGGTATCGAGAGGGATATCAAAATCAAAATTCCTATCGATATACGTTTTATATAAATCTTAATCAGCTCTATGATAATTAAAAGTAGAAGTGAATGGATTATTGTTGGCTTCTTGTGACATTTCAAACGTCACAGGAAGGTGGATCAGAATCAATGTCAGCATGGGTTACCAATTGACCAAACTTGAATTCGTTAGAACTAAATCAATTCTCGCTTAACTTTTCAAAAGGACCTAAGTAACATTTTTTTCATGAATTATTTTGAGTACTGCAATCAAAAGCTTTCATGTTTTTCTGTTGATTGCGCTATTAAAATTAATTCATGAAAAAAATGTTACTTAGGTCCTTTTGAAAAGTTAAGCGAGAATTGTCGAAGGACTGGAAGCAAAACAAGTTGGTCCATTGAAATATTGAATAGTATAATACCCCGCAGAAAAATCTTCTAATAAAATTTAATCGTTGGAATGGCTTTGAGCATTATTCCATGAACGGTGTTTAGCATTGAAGTTACCTATTTTAAAAAAAAATGGTTTGTTGCGAGTTAGAATTTGAAGATCAGCTTTCAACACATTCCTTTGCTGACCATTGCACTGGAAAAGCAAGTAGACAGCAATAAAAGATAATTTTCCAAATTTTGTTTCAACAGAAACTCCCAAGATTTCAAAAACTTTGGTTTCGAAAGAAGAATATAATTTATGTATGATACGTCTATTGATGACAATGGTGACCCCACCACAGGCCTTGTCAAGTCAATCATTCCTGTAGATAAAATAATTTGGATCTCTTTTCTGAAGAGTCCAGGTTTTAAATAAGTTTCAGTTTTAAGGACAATGTGAACATTATGAACTGTTAGGAAGTTCAATAAATCATCTTCCTTACCCTTTAAAGAGCGGGTATTCCAATTTAAAATTTTCTAAAAAATATTTGGATCCATTAAAACGAAGTCCAATAACAATTTTTTGAGTAAATTTGATACCAACTTGAACAGTTTCAGTTTTAGTATTTGCTCTGAACATTGCATCAGCGATGCTTGCAAAGGTAGCTAGGCATGTTTGAAAAATTTGAATTTGACGAACTGTTCGCTACCCGGTGAGAGGTAGGAGCAAAATTTGTTCGTTGATTGTGGGCGGTATGGGATCCTATTAGAATTAGAATTAGAAAACACTAAATTTAAAGTTAGTTAGTTAAGTTCCATGTGGGCCCTCCTTAGCCGTGCGGTAAGACGCGCGGCTGAAAAGCAAGACCATGCCCTAGTAACATTTTGGTTTTATGTTGGTTTTATAACACTCTTGTAGAGTAAATTATGGTCTTGAAAAGCGTTATAAAACTTAAAATGTTACTTGGGTGCTGAGGGTGGCTGGGTTCGATTCGCGGTGCCGGTCTAGACAATTTTCGGATTGGAAATTACCCCGACTTCCCTGGTCATAAAAGTATCATCGTGTTAGCCTCATCGTGTTAACTCATGAATCCAGAAATGTTAACCTGGCGTAGAAACCTCGCAGTTAATAACTGTGGAAGTGCTGAATGAACAATAAGCTGCGAGGCGGCAATATCCCAGTGGGGGATGTAATGCCAATGAAGAAGAAAAAGAAGAAGTTAAGTTCCATCAGGACTCAGAAATTTCAGAAGCATACAATGATTAAATGTTGTTCAGCGCTTGTAATGTTCTGGTTCAGTTATAGCTGTATAAAAGTAGTTCGAACTCTTGAGATAAAAACACACATTATAAAATAAAATAACTTGCATTTCTATCCATTTCATAAATTTATGTTTACAGCGAATAACCCTGCAACAAACAATCCGATTACAGCATATGGTAGTAATGCGGAATGCTTACGTTTTTAGCAACTTTTTGTTTGTAAATTTCCGGTGTAACCTCGGACAAGTGATGCTTCTTTCACGGTCAAGCTCTCCTTGTCTACATATATGCACAATTATTGTAACAAATCAGCGCATTTTTTCTGCAACTGGCATCATGCCGTCTAAAGCGCGCGAACCTCGAACGCAACCGACTGATAGTGAGTAATATTCTCATCCAGCGTGCCGTAGTGAGAGGTCAGGCGCGAAGTTTATCAACACAGTCAACACCATTCAGACGCAGAGAATAACACACGTCGTTGTCTATACCGATTGTTCATTAACAGTCATTTCAATGGCAATATTTAGTCTCGTTATCAGTATAAACAGAGTAATACGAATCATGCAAATACGGCATCGCCCGTGTCCCTGTTGTAATCACTGGGCACAATACGCGCATGAAACGGCAAGGAAAGTTGTTTACCTCCGGGGTGCGGATGACGAACCCCAATGAATGGTTTCGGTTTTGTATTTTTTTTTCTTCAATTCCCAGACAGAAGAATTTCACTATGAAATTGACATTATTTTGTCTCTGCTCTTCAAGAATAATCATAATCGAATGAACAACAATGACACATTAAAAACTGAAGAGAATCCATAAATCCTGTTTTATATCAATAATGTGTTCAACGAGTGTGAAAAGAGAGAATACTACATAAAATATTCTTTACAGAAAAATAAAGACAGTAATTTGATATTCAACTCTATTCGGGTTGAATGACGCATTCTGGCGCTGGTTGCTGCGTAACAACATTTTAGCACCTTTTTTGCCATGTCTCATTCTCTGATAGAAATTTTCGTCTCGATTGCTTTCGTTGCAGGAATCCCAGCTGGTGGAGACGTCGGACGGCGCTTGAAAAAGTGCTCACATTAGTTAGCATCGTATGCGCAATCGCTGTCCTGGCACTACTGATCTCACTCATTTCGGTGCTGCTCAGCGATCGGATACAGGAACGTAAGTATGATATGTATAGCAGAGAGTTATACTACGCAAGATTGCATTCGTAGAGGTACAAAAAGGAAAACTAGTGAAGTTCATACAACAGATATAAGCGACCATGTGTAGGGTAGTTATTCTAACAGAAGCACAAAACATAACATGGACGTGGCTGTTAAGAATTAAAAGAACAGGCAACAATATCAAAAATTTGCATCGGAATATCATTTAAATATCAAGGTATGCACCATGTATAAGCATAAACTAATAGCTCGAGATATGGATCGCATAGCATAATTTGATATCCTCATGATATTTCAGTGCAAAATGTTGATATTGTCATCTGATCTTTTATCTCGTGTAGGCCATTTCGATGGTGGATAGGTTTAAATCCCATTTCAGACTAAGGAATTTTTGGATTGGTGTTCAATGAATTCAGGTGCGATTCGCAAGAACGCTCATTTGACGATAATGTGTTCGCGAGGGATGAATTGTTCAAATCCGTTTGGCATAATGGTGATTTGGTGCGAAGGAAAAGGCATATTGAGGCAGATGTGTACCGTCGTGCGGGGCTTCTTTTGATTCCGGGGGCACCCCCCAGGATTGTGTCTTTGGGTAAGAAAATCAATCTCTGAAAAATTCAGCTCAATCGCTTGTTGCATAAGCTGGCGCATTTGATTTGAAGTTTGAATGGTGGTTCCAGCCGAAATGCATAGGAAAATACACCTCCGTTTGTTTTGTTCAGGAAATTGGTTCGGTATGCCCGACTGAGCTCAGAATTGCAACAAAGGCAGTTGATATGTTAAAGATCAATTCCACAGAACATTATACAATAATTAAATGAACTTTTTTCTCCCCGTACAAGGCTGGGCCACTCTACTATTCACTCATTCAAAAAGTCTATACCAAATCCTGGATTCCACATTTTATGGAACTCCCACAGAATTCCAAGATGATATTTAGAGTATCACATTTCTTCGCACAGCTCTCAAATAGGATTCTATAAAAGGAGTATCAGTATTATATCTAGTGGGTTGGAATTTGCTTCAATACTTCAGGATTCAATCAGTATCTCAAAATGCTATCCATTCCTTGCTTAATCCATATAAACACAAATAGCATTTCAATATTTTATGTTTTAGGTCATTCTCAAAGTAACATCCTTATCTTTTCGGCATCACAAGAATTGGATTTCCTTGTGTTCTTAATTAAATATAAGTTGCTAAGTTATTTCGGCTTACAAGGATTACCTTTGAAATCAGAAATTTTTTTTTTTTAAATTAAGAGTTTCTTTAATCCCCCAAGGAGATATTACCGCCTCGCAACTTACTGTTTATCAATCATATTTACACTTATTAGCTGTGAAGTAAGTAAGCCAAATTACTATTTTTGCATTAGTTAATTATGAGGCTAATACGATGATTCTCTATGCACAGAGCACGGCATACAGACAACAAGGTAGGCTCGTAAGAAAAGTGACACTTCAGGAATGACGCATATTTTATCGCAACATGTTGGAGTACAAAAGAGCATCGTCTCGGTTCAGCTAGTGCGAAGATAGTACTTACGTCACATGTTTACATTCAAACTGAATGTTTACCTGCGTGATAAGCCTGCCTTGTTTTTTGTATGCCCTGGCACAGAGGAGTTAAAACAAATACCTCCCGAAAATTTTCTAGACTCGGACCGGTCTTGCATTGTAGCTGCGCATCTTACCGTCAACTGCGTTCATGTCACCGATGATGATTTTGACGTCCCGCAGTGGGCATCCGCATATGTCTGCTCCAGTTGTGCTTAGAACGCTTTTTTCTCGTTATCGGGTCTCCTTTCGTGTGGGCAGTGCACGTTGATGATGATATAGTTGAAGAGACGGCCTTTTATCCTCAGCTTGCACATGCTTGCGTTGCTTGGCTGCCACCCAATCACACGTTGGCGCATTTTGCCCAGCACTATGAAGCCGGTTCCCAGCTCGTTGGTGGTGCCACAGCTTTGGTAGAAGGAAGCCGCTGGATGCCCACTTTTCCACACTTTCTGTCCTGTTGGATTTCCTTGTGTTCTTAATTAAATATAAGTTGCGGTAACCCATGTGGAACATATGCGCTGCTAGGGCACTTTATTTCGGCTTACAAGGATTACCTTTGAAATCAGAAAATATTTTTTTTTAAATTAAGAGTTTCTTTAATCCCCCAAGGAGATATTGCCGCCTCGCAACTTACTGTTTATCAATCATATTTACACTTATTAGCTGTGAAGTAAGTAAGCCAAATTACTATTTTTGCATTAGTTAATTATGAGGCTAATACGATGATTCTCTATGCACAGAGCACGGTATACAGACAACAAGGTAGGCTCGTAAGAAAAGTGACACTTCAGGAATGACGCATATTTTATCGCAACATGTTGGAGTACAAAAGTAAGCATGCTGAGACCGTAGAGCATCGTCTCGGTTCAGCTTGTGCGAAGATATTACATACGTCACATGTTTACATTCAAACTGAATGTTTACCTGCGTGATGAGCCTGCCTTGTTTTTTGTATGCCCTGGCACAGAGGAGTTAAAACAAATACCTCCCGAAAATTTTCTAGACTCGGACCGGTCTTGCATTGTAGCTGCGCATCTTACCGTCAACTGCGTTCATGTCACCGATGACGATTTTGACGTCCCGCAGTGGGCATCCGCATATGTCTGCTCCAGTTGTGCTTAGAACGCTTCTTTCTCGTTATCGGGTCTCCTTTCGTGTGGGCAGTGCACGTTGATGATGATATAGTTGAAGAGACGGCCTTTTATCCTCAGCTTGCACATGCTTGCGTTGCTTGGCTGCCACCCAATCACACGTTGGCGCATTTTGCCCAGCACTATGAAGCCGGTTCCCAGCTCGTTGGTGGTGCCACAGCTTTGGTAGAAGGAAGCCGCTGGATGCCCACTTTTCCACACTTTCTGTCCTGTTGGATTTACTTGTGTTCTTAATTAAATATAAGTTGCGGTAACCCATGTGGAACATATGCGCTGCTAGGGCACTTTATTTCGGCTTACAAGGATTACCTTTGAAATCAGAAAATATTTTTTTTTAAATTAAGAGTTTCTTTAATCCCCCAAGGAGATATTGCCGCCTCGCAACTTACTGTTTATCAATCATATTTACACTTATTAGCTGTGAAGTAAGTAAGCCAAATTACTATTTTTGCATTAGTTAATTATGAGGCTAATACGATGATTCTCTATGCACAGAGCACGGTATACAGACAACAAGGTAGGCTCGTAAGAAAAGTGACACTTCAGGAATGACGCATATTTTATCGCAACATGTTGGAGTACAAAAGTAAGCATGCTGAGACCGTAGAGCATCGTCTCGGTTCAGCTTGTGCGAAGATATTACATACGTCACATGTTTACATTCAAACTGAATGTTTACCTGCGTGATGAGCCTGCCTTGTTTTTTGTATGCCCTGGCACAGAGGAGTTAAAACAAATACCTCCCGAAAATTTTCTAGACTCGGACCGGTCTTGCATTGTAGCTGCGCATCTTACCGTCAACTGCGTTCATGTCACCGATGACGATTTTGACGTCCCGCAGTGGGCATCCGCATATGTCTGCTCCAGTTGTGCTTAGAACGCTTCTTTCTCGTTATCGGGTCTCCTTTCGTGTGGGCAGTGCACGTTGATGATGATATAGTTGAAGAGACGGCCTTTTATCCTCAGCTTGCACATGCTTGCGTTGCTTGGCTGCCACCCAATCACACGTTGGCGCATTTTGCCCAGCACTATGAAGCCGGTTCCCAGCTCGTTGGTGGTGCCACAGCTTTGGTAGAAGGAAGCCGCTGGATGCCCACTTTTCCACACTTTCTGTCCTGTCCAGCAAATCTCCTGCAGCGCCACGACGTCGAAGCTGCGGGGATGTAGTTCATCGTAAGTCATCCTGTCGCAACCTGCGAAACCTAGCAACTTGCAGTTCCATGTTCCAAGCTTCCAATCATGATCCTTTGTTGGTCTCCTATGTCTTTGTCGATTATATCGAGTCGTATTATCTCCTATACTAAGTTCGCACTACGACCTGAATAACATGTTATTCAAATTATCGACAAAAGAAAGCTCATCAAGACAGCCGAATAACATGTTACAAGGCCCTAGTGCGAACATAGTATTATATTGCTCGTAATTGTTGGTTTTATAGGCGAGTTATAGGGCCTGCGCAAATCTCCTGCCTCGTCGGAGGGCCGTCGTGTCAGGTCTGTTTTGTGTCCCACCGGACACCAGGACTTGGGCTTGTGCGCATTGAGCGGCACACGGTCGCCGCAACCATGCACTTTTTTAATGAATTATTGGCAGTGGCTGATTTTCTACTCGCCGCTGCCACATTCAGGCGCTATAGTATATGCGCAAAATAGCCAGCATGAGTTAACCGCCAGAAATTTGTATGGTGAAAGACATCTAACGTGGGTTTTCTCGAAAATAGAAACTTTTCATGAAAAACTATTTGGTACCGGTTATGTAGGAAGGTGTCTGCTACTACGCCTACCAAATATTTTTTCGATGAAGGTGCTTAATTTTGAGAAATCGAACCTTAGATGCCTTTCGCCATACTGATTTCAGAAAGTTAACTCCTAGTGTGCCGCTGTAAGCACGCTCAAAGTGGGCGATTCATTGTTCTGCGATAGTTTTCGCGAAAAGTTAGTGAGAGGTACAAGCGATGAAACGAAAAAGAATTTACAGCTAATTGACACGATTTTCGGTTATCTTCTAAGTCTAGCTCCAGAGAAAGATTCATGAGTGAAAGACGTTTCTCACCATTAACAGTGAAAATAGATTCTCCCGGCATGCAGCTCGGTCTTCCTCTTCAGATTCCATTCGAGCTTCCTTTGGAGCTTCTTGTTGCTCAGGATCGTCGGCCGTCCGGAACCAGCCTTCTTTCGATGCTCTGATTGTTGTCTAATATTGCCAATATGCTTTAGGTGCCGGAAATGGCGTATCCGGCGTTCACAAAGTGTCGCACGATGTCCGTTGTCGACGCGGCGCGGTGCCGTTCTTTGAACGCGCACACTTCTGAACGGAGTTGCTTCGCTGTTCTTACTATCACGGTTAGAGTTCGATTAATAGAACTGTGAAATTGTGTCTGCTGACCCATGAATTACTATGATTGATGCTACATGGTTAGGTTCGTCAGTGCATGTTGAAGGTAAACCCACGGGGCCACGGAGCAACAAATTCTTAGATCAACCACAACAGCAACTATTTGGTCTCCTAAATTTCCACAGCTTTTCAAATAACATCTGATTATTCTACGATTTTCTCGTGGGGTCAACTCAATGTTTTTTATAAATCCAGAAATAGCCAAAAACAAACCCCGTAAAAAGCGACCACAGTGTACGGAATACAGAACAATTTTGTTTATCTTTTGCGTTTATTTTACAGGCTCCGGCGTGTATAACACTTAACGGAGCCGAGAATCTTTCCAGGCAGCCAAGTGTCAAAAAACGGCAGCCATTACCGTGCGCGAAAAGCTGGATACAAACTATATCATTATTATCAATAGTTAGTGAGGAAAAAGAGATGTAGACCAATATACTCGTGGCGATTCAAGGTTAATTTGCGTAATTTGGCGTAGCATAGCGTCGCGCATAGGGGTATTTTGCTAATCTAGCCGGAATAAACTATTTTATTTGTTGAAACCACTCAAATTACTTTGTTTCTTGGTTATTGTGATATAAAAACAGTTTTAAGGATAACATGACCTTCATATACGCCGAGCTCGATTTTTACGCGGTTGATTTTCATAAATTTTTTGATCACCTCAAATTCCACGACTTTTTCAATTTCACCTAATTTTTCGAGCGATAAACGTAAAGCTTTATTAGTTCCAAGTGCCAAATACAACCAAAAACAAATTGCGTAAAAAGCGACCCTAGTGCACCGTAAAATGAATATATGACTGTATGTAGAATCCGATCAAAATCCTAGTTGATGAGGGCGCAACTTTCCCACGCGCGTGGGTGAGTGAGTAATTTAGTGAGTAAGAAGGTGATTGAGCAAATGTGTGAGGGAGTGAATAAGTGAGTGAGCAAGTAAGTGAGTAAGTGAGTAAGCGAACAAGTGAATGGAAGACTATCGTTCATAAGCGTACATATGAATAAATAAGTAAACGAACGCGATAAACCAATAAATGAAGATATAATCGTATGAGAGAATGAGTTACTGCTTAAGTGAGTGAGTGAGTAAGCGAGTGAGTGAGTAAGTGAGTAAGTGAGCAAATGAGTAGATGAGAGAGTAAGTGAGTGAATGGGCAATTAATTAAGAGTAAGCGGGTGAATGAGTAAGTGAATGAGCAAATGAATTAGTGAGTAAGTGAGTGAATGAGTGAGAAGTAAGTAAGCTAGAAAACAAATTAATGATTATTCGAGTAAGAATAAAAAACGGACGAATTAATAGGTGAGAAAGTGAGTGAGTGAATGAGTATGCGAGATAATGGGTGGGTAGGTGAATAAGTGATTAAGTGGGCGAGTAAGCAAATGTTAAAGTATAATAGTGGGTAAGGAAGTTAGCTATGAGATAAGGAGCCAATATGTGTGTAAGCTAGTGACTGAGTGAGTTAGAGGTTATCTTAGATTAGATTGAGTTAGTTAGTTATATAAGTTAGTTAGTTATATAAGTGAATGTATATGAGAATCAGTTTGTGAATATATGAGAAAGATTGAGCGAATATGTGAATGTTTGATACTGTGAGTGAGTGAATGTTTAAGATTAAAAAAATAATGAATTAGTTAGTCTTCACTAAATCATTCAAACATCGCACTGATTTCATCTTTTGTGCCAATAGATCATCGTTCTTCGTAATTCGTCTACCAGCTGACCATCAGTTTTGATGTTCTCCGTGGTGACAATTTACTCTAACGAAATCATTTTGTTTACACTGGGTTCGCTTTTTAAGCGACTTACGCATTTTTTACGCGAATTTCCATATAAGTTTTCGTGGAGCGATTTTTTAAAAAGATCGAAAACCCCAAAAAAAAACATGAAGAACCGATTTTTGTTGAATTTAATTTTTTTTCACGCGGATTTAAGAGTTTTCGTGGTTTTTGGAATTCACGTGGTTTCGATTTCCATGGAACGTATCCCTCGTGTAAAAACCGACATCAGTATACTTTATTATTCACTTCAATCATGCTTTGCTTAACGTCTCCGTACATTGTATGATTATTTTGTTTCTATCCTATTATTTTATATTATTGTTTTGGAGTCATTCACAAATCAAAACCTTCCTGGACGCCCTTTAGCAACTTTCCCAATAGTAACAGAAAGAATTGTATTGTATTGGATTTATAAAGTGAATTTAACATTAAAGTTGTGAATAACCGATCGTCACAGATACATTCCTTCTAGTCGTTATAAATTATGAGTCGTTTTACCCCATGTTCCCCAAGCGTAATGCGGCTGATTAGAATCTCGTAAATGTGAGAAATATTTTGTTATATACTATCACTACGCTTAGAAAGTGGAATGGTAAGTTCATCGCACCTGGAAATAACTTGCATTTCATAGAAAAATATCAAATTGTATCACAACTTTTGAGACCCCGATTTTAAAATGGCGCAAATTTGCGCAAGATTTTATTTCGGGATTACAAAATATGGATGTAGGGGGAAAGACGGCTATGGCAGGTTTTGTTCTATTATTGGCAGGGGGGTTTTTTTCGACCAAATTTTATGAAATTTGGCCACAATGTTCTTTGACATGCAAAGAATGTTTAGGCCAAATTTGAGCATAGTCAGACATAAAAAAACCCCTGCCAATAATAGAACAAAACCTGCCAAAGCCGTCATTACCCCTATATCTAGCGGCTATGTACTGAAATATTACCGAATATCGCCGAATAACGAAATGCCAGACCAACGAAATTTTGAGTTTTTCATCTTTTTTTACTCAAAAGTAATAACTATTGATTGCTCCATATATCTCAAAACAATCGATTTTTTCTATGAATTAAATATGTGTGGACTACTATATTACCACCATAATCATCATCCGTGGTAATAATGTGAATTAAGGTTATACAGAATGAACACGGAAATCAGGGTTTCAACTTTTCGTTTCAATGAGACCAAAGCAAGCATTTCTCGGGCCAAGGGAGAATCCTTTTTCGTTATTTATATTGAGGATCATCTTTCACCCATCAATCTTTCTCTGCAATTAGCCTTGGATGATAAACGAAAACCTTGCCTATTAGATGAAAATCCTTTTTCGTTTCATCACCTGTACCCCTCACCCACTTTTCTCGAGAATTATCGCAGAACAATTACAAAATTGTATGGCCGCGCCAGGATGCGATCCCAGAATAGTAACAATAATAGCCGTAGGGATGCGCTTACTCCAGCCACACCACCACGCTATCTGTATGAAAGCATTAAGTAATTTGTTTCACATAAGCTACTACCATTTGCTTTGATGATGCCACGAAAAGACTCGAATATGAAAGAAAAAGTGCAAACCAACGTTTGGCGGCAATCGAAGTGAGCGAAAAATGGTTATCACTATCCAGGCTGTTTTTCTTTCCCGAAAAGTGATTTCTCCCCGAAAATTTTCGTGAGGGAGCAACCTGTGCTCCTGAGATTGAGTGAGCGATACGAACCCTGGACCGAAATAATTAATTTCATGCAATGAAAAAGCAAGCCGCAAAACTAATATGTTAGTTAAAAACCGCAAAGTTTTAAAGAGCGTAGCTGTCAAAATATCATTTTAAACAAACAAAATTATACAGATAGCAGGTCCCCGTCCCAGGGTATTTTTACACTGAGAAAAAGCCATTTTTTTTAAAATCAACTTTATTCCGGCTAGATTGGCAAAATACCCCTATGTGGCGTCGTGCTCGAGTTGTAGTTCGTCAGGGAGCATCTTCCGGATGGCCAGTACACGGAACAATAAGACAGAGACATGAAAAAACTGAAAAAATATAAGTATTAGACTTTAAAATCAGACGAGCAAAGAAAGGTCTGCGTATACACCACATCGCGATCTCCCAAAACACGTCTTACTTCCCTGTAGGGTTGTTCACCCCGGGCCACAAAGATATCCAATAGTTAGCTTACTGAAGATTTCTTTTTAATCGTAACCAGCTCCACCCCCACATTTGCTGTCGAACCAAAGAAAATAGCCACCGTCCAAGTTCATTGTGGGACCAATAAATTAGTCAATTTCGAAGAGCACTAATGAAAAAAAACTCGTTGTTCGATATTTGAATATCATAAACGTCACCTTCCTGTGCCCCCAACTTTGCCAGCGAGTCCGCCTTCTCATTGCCATAAATTAGGCAATAAGATGGGACCCATATAAACGTAATCTTGAATGATCTTTCGACCAAATCACGCATCTACTCTCTTATGTTTGTAAGAAAATAAGATGCGTGCTTAACTGGTTTCATCGACCGGAGTACCTCGATAGAACTAAGACTATCCGAGAAGATGAAAAAATGGTCTACGGGCTGATTGGAAATTATCCCCAAAGTGAAGCTCAGCAACATACACCGAATAATAGAGCTGAATATGAAGACATTTCTACATATAATAATCCAATCAGTATCTATTTGCACCGTCTGCATTGAAGATAAGTTGAGCGGAGTCAAATCAATATTAACAACTATTTTGAACGCGTTCATAAAGGAGAACTGAAAGCAGACCTAAATCATGTTCATTTTTAACCCTTATGCGGCCGACGGGGTACCCGTGTTCCTTTTTCAAATTCAAGTGGTGATATTTCAATGAATTTTCATAGCTGAAAGCTGAAACTCGGTGACATCTAAGAACTCCATAAAATGTAGCATCTGTGAGAAAATCACGTTGATACAGTGAGGAGGGACGTGGGGAGGGGCACCTGATTTTTTTTACCACGTGGATGGCCGACAGGGTACCCGTGTTCCACTAAATTGATATTTTCATAACTTTAACAATTTTTAACCGATTTAGATAATTTCGACAGTTTTGGAAACAGAAACTCATATACTTTTTGCCCATTGTCAAGGTTTACAGCTTTTGTCCATGGTTATACAAGAAATCTTTGAAGTAAGGCTTAAGAGTCTACACACGTAACCGAAGGACTATCAACCAGTTTCAAATATATTACATGCTCATTGCGCTTCTTTGAATGGTCGGTGTTCACAGTACATATTCTGGGTCTCCAAAAACCCCTGTAGTAAGGCCTAAGTCATCCAAAAAATCCCTGGAATAAGATCTTATGGTCTGCTAACGTAACCAAAGGTCTATCGTGTAAATTCAAAAACGGTACATGCTCTTTATGGTGCTTAGCATATAATGCTTTCACAGTATATGTTCCGGGTAATTCAATGACCGTTTCTTAAAACATGTTTGCATTCCAAGAAGTTCTTGTTGCTGTCATTGATTCCAGGTAGTCTACGAACTCCATACAGTCAAGGTCTTCGGATCAATCTCCGTAATGGAGGCAGCTAACGAAGAATAAACAAGTTGCGTGACCCTTCTTGGTATATGTTTGTATTCTAAGTAGTTCTTGTTGTTGTCGTGGGCTCCAGGTAGTCAACGAACTCCATAGAGTCAAGATCTGTGGATCAACCTCAGTAACGGAGGCAGTTATTAAAGAATAAACAAGTTGTGTGACCCCTTCTTGGTATTTGTTTGTATTCCAAGTAATTCTTGTTGTTGTCATTGGTTCCAGGTAGTCTACAAACTCCATAAATTCAAGGTCTGTGGATCAACCTCCGTAATGGAGGCAGTTATTGAAGAATAAACAAGTTGTGTGACCCCTTCTTGATATATATCTGTTTTTCATGTAGTTCTTGTTGTTGTCGTGAGTTCCAGGTAGTCTACGAACTCCATACAGTCAAGGTCTTCGGATCAATCTCCGTGATGGAGGCAGTTATCCGAGAATAAACAAGATGCATGACCCCTTCTTGGTATATGTTTGTATTCCAAGTAGTTCCTGTTGTTGTCGTGAGTTCCAGGTAGTCTACGAACTCCACACAGTCAAGGTCTTCGAATCAATCTCCGTAATGGAGGCAGTTATCGAAGAATAAACAAGTTGTGTGGCCCCTTCTTGGCATATGTTTGTATACCAAGTAGTTCTTGTTGTTGTCGTGGGCTCTAGGTAGTCTACGAACTTCATAGATTCAAGGTCGGTGAATCAACCTCCGTAATGGAGGCAGTCATCGTTCTTGTTGTTGTCGTGAGTTCCAGGTAGTCTACGAACTCCATACAGTCAAGGTCTTCGGAAGAATCTCCGTAATGGAGGCGTTTATCGAAGAATAAACCAGTTGCGTGACCTCTTCTTGGTATATGTTTGTATTTCATGTAGTTCTTGTTATTGTCGTGAGTTCCAGGTAGTCTACAAACTCCATACAGTCAAGATCTTCGGAACAATCTCCGTAATGGAGGCAGTTATCGAAGAATAAACAAGTTGCCTGACCCCTTCTTGGTATATGTGTGTACTCCAAGTGGTTCTTGTTGTTGTCGAGGACTCCAGGTAGTCTACGAACTCCATAGAGTCAAGGTCTGGGGATCGACCTCGATAACGGAGGCAGCGTTTGAAGAATAAACAAGTTGTGTGACCCCTTCTTGATATATGTTTGTGTTTCAAGTAGTTCTTGTTATTGTCGTTGGCTCCAGGTAGTCTACGAACTCCATAGATTCAAGGTCGCTGGATCAACCTCCGTAATGAAAGCAGTTATTGAAGAATAAACAAGTTTTGTGACCCCTTCTTGGTATATGTTTGTATTTCATGTAGTTCTTGTTGTTGTCGTGAGTTCCAGGTAGTCTACGAACTCCATACAGTCAAGATCTTCGGATCTATCTCCGTAATGGAGGCAGTTATCGAAGAATAAACAAGTTGCGTGACCCCTTCTTGGTATATGTGTGTATTCCAAGTAGTTCTTGTTGTTGTCGAGGACTCCAGTTAGTCTACAAACTCCATAGAGTCAAGGTATGGGGTTCGACCTTGGTAACGGATGCAGTTATTGAAGAATAAACAAGTCGTGTGACGCTTTCATGGTATTTCTTTGTATTCTAAGTAGTTCTTGTTGTCATTGGTTACAGGGAGTCTAAGAACTCCATAGAGTCAAGGGCTGTGGATCAATCTTCGTAATGGAGGCAGTTATTGAAGAATAAACAAGTTTTGTGACCCCTTCTTGGTATATGTTTGTATTCCAAGTAGTTCTTGTTGTCGTGGGCTCCAGGTAGTCTACGAACTCCATAGATTCAAGATCTGTGGATCAACCACCGTAATAGAGGCAATTATTGAATAATAAACAAGTTGTCTGACCCCTCTTGGTATATGTGTGTATTCCAAGTAGTTCTTGTTGCTGTCGAGGACTCCAGGTAGTCTACGAACTCCATAGAGTCAAGGTCGGTGGATCAACCTCCGTAACGGATGCAATTATTGAAGAATAACTGGGAAGGACGGAAGGTAGATGTTTTCCTCCAATACCTTTTCCGAACTTAATCTATCACATGTTGTGCATATGAATAATCGAGTTTCAGACATAGTAATTAATTTCCACTCCGGGTGGCTCAATACCCGGAACATAGGCATTTAACTTTGAATGTACTGAACTCGAAAGGCGATCTCTCTTCGCTTATGTGGTCGGGTTGGGATCTGACGACCAACTGGCATAATCTCACACAACCCTACTTCATCGAGCGCCGTTGGTGATGAAGCAAGTGTGTAGGAGCCAGATAATACTAAATACTCATCCTACTTGGTTGGCATTGTACAAAAACATATATGAGAGAGTTAGTTCTGAGAATGTATTGCGAGAGTTCGGCTACATGCCCGGTGCTGTGAATTTGGTTTCATCAGTACCCGCTAAGCTGCGGAGGACGACGGAGGTCCTTCACCTGTCTAGCGTACTGGTTTCGTGGGATCAAACCCCACCGAAGTTCTTTAGATCAATCTCCGTAATGGAGGCAGTTATCGAAGAATAAACAAGTTTTGTGACCCCATCTTGGTATATGTTTGAATTTTAAGTAGTTAATTGCATTGTCGTGGGCTCCGTAATGAAGGCAAGGCAAAATACGTGAATGGAATCCGTAGTTTTTTGTCGAAATTGGGTCGAAAACGTGATAAAATCGGGTTAGGCAAAATTAGGGGTAGACAAAATCTGGTAGTGACAAAATCGGGTCAACCTCATCTGAGTGAATGTACGCATTCCTAGTACAGCAGCCGTTCGATAACTGCAAAATGTTTACTTTTCAGTTATCGAGTGCCGTTCGATAACTGCAACGCACTCTAGACGTCAAACGGTTGTCAATCGACGTCAGATGCAATAAAAGTGCATCTAAATGTGCAGCGCAATGCAGCTGTCATTGAGTCTGACATCGGTTTGAAGTTTAGCGGTCCGATAACTGTAAAACTGTTGCAACTATCGAATTGCAGTTAAAAAGCATTGCAGTTAAATGACTTGCAGTTATCGAACGTCTGCTGTAGTTTTTGTTTTTGCCATGGTACTAGGTGGTCTGTGAACTCCATATAGGAATGATCTACAGATCAACCCACGAACGGAAGGTTATTTGTATATGTTTGCATTTCAAGTAGTTCAAGTTGTTATCATTAGCTCTGGACAGTTATTGAAGAATAAACAAGATGTTAAACCTCATCTTGATATATTAGCATTCCAAGTAGTTATTGTTGGTTCCAGGTAGTAAAAACCCTTCATTCATATCACTAATATGAAGTTGTCTATTCTTTGGAAATGCAAAATGTAAATACATTGGAACGATACAACTTCATGCCGAGAACGTGAGGGAAAAACGGGCTAATATCGCGAAGATCATGTACCATATTTAAATTAGATTAAGGACACTCCTCACGGAATCCAAGTTTCAAAATGCTCGCGTTTTCGGGGCACACCAATCGATACGGAGGCGGCGCACAACTGTCATTTTTGTTGATTTAGCTTTGCTGCGTTACAGCATGCGTGAAATAATAAAAATGACAGTTGTGCGTTGCTTCCGTATCGAGTGGTGTCCCATCGAAAACTTAGAAGTCTTACTCCATAAATTTATAGGATGACCATTAGCATATGCCATGAACGCATTTTATTCATGGGCCCCAAAGGCATGTACCAAATTTAAAACAGGCTGATATATCTCTGGTGTAGATCCTAATGCCTTACTTCAGGGTTTTCAATGGATGACCATGAACATTTGAAATGGGTGCATTCTATTCTACGTACCATAAAAGGAATGTATAACTATTCAAATAGGCCGAAAGAACTCTGGTTACGCGTGAAGTTCTTGAGGATTGTTCAATTGTTCTCTTGGATACCGATGAACATATGCAATGAAAGCGGTATATTCTATGTACCTCAAAGGGTATATGTCACTTTTGAAACAATCCGAAAGGTATCTGGTTACGTGTGAAGATCCTGAGGCCTATTCTAGCATTTTCTTGGAACATCATAAACATATGCAATGGACGTATTCTATTCTATGTACCACAAAGGGCATGTACCACTTTTGAAACAAGCCAAAAGATCTCTGGGTACCCAAGCAGATTTAAAGGCCTATTCCAGGGTTTTCTTGGATGACCATGAACCTATGCAATGGACGCAATCTATTCTATGGACTACAAAGGGCGTGTAACACTTTTGAAAAAATCTGAAAGATCCTTGGTTACGCGTGTAGATCTTAAGGCCTTTTCCACGGTTTTCTTGGATGACCATCAACATATGCAATAAAGGCGTTCTATTCTATGTACCACAAAGGGCATGTACCAGTTTTGAAACAATCTAAAAGATCTTTGGTTACGCGTGTAGATCTTAAGGCCTTTTCCAGGATTTTCTTGGATGACCATCAACATATGCAATGAAAGCGCTCTTTTCTATGTACCACAAAGGGCATGCGCCACTTTTGAAACAATCTAAAAGATCTCTGGTTACGCGTGTAGACCTGAAGGCCTTTTCCAGGGTTTTCTTGGATGACCATGAACATATGCAATGAAGTAGCCAGAAGACTTATCCGAGAGATTTCTTCGATAGCGCAGAACATATGTAGTGATCACATTTGATTTCAAGATGCGCAAAGAGCATGTACCACTTTTGAGACAAGTCCATAGACCCATGGTTACGAGTGTAGACCTTAAGGACTTACTCCAGAGATTTCTTGGATGACTCGGAACATATACTGTGAACGCATTCTATGCTAAGTACCACAAAGAGCATGTACCGTATTTGAATATGCATAATAGGCCTTTGGTTACGCGAGTAGATCTTTAGGCTTTACTCCAGAGATTTCTCGGATGACTAAGACCTCATTTCAGGGATTTTGCATTACCCGAAGCATATACTGTGAACACGTTCAATTCTAAGAAGCGCAAAGAGCTTGTAGCATATTTGAAACTGGTTGAATGGCCTTTGGTTACGCGTGTAGACTCTTAAGCCTTACTTCAAAGATTTCTTGTATAACCATGGGCATAAGCTGTAAACCTTGACAATGAGCAAAAAGTATATGAGTTTCTGTTTCCAAAACTATCAAAATTATCCAAATCGGTTGAAAATTGTTGAAATTATGATAATATCAATTTATGGGAACACGGGTACCCTGTCGGCCATCCACGTGTGTTTTTTTTGTTGGCCGCATAAGGGTTAAAACCGATCCAGCGGTTCTTAGCACGCGTTTATTTCGAAATTCTTCTTGCACAATCAACAACAATCGCACAACATCTCTGTATCTGATAACTCTATAGGTAATATAAGAACCTATGATAACGAAGTTCTTAGGCTATAATAAATGCGCTTCTACTGTTCAATGATTTATGAGAATTTTTGAAAGATGAATTGAAAGATTAAGCGAAAACCGTGGAATTCGGGAGAGAATCCATTAAACCGTTAGAGTAGAGTGGGGCAAGAGTACGCACTTAGTTTTCAATCGATCATGTGGCCCTTATGAAGCAAGCTTCTGCATATCAAATCAGTGTCGATGATTCATATACTCTTCTTTTATGTTACCCAGTGGAAAAAATATTGAAATTATTGAGATTCGTTTTAGTAGAACCCTTTCTGCAAGACAAGTGAAAAACGCACTCTTACCCCACCGGTGGGGTAAAAGTGCGCATTGGGTGGGGTAAGAGTACGCACTTATTAAATCAAGGGCTTTAAGTATATATTAACACAAACAAGAGTTAATAACATTTAATTGATGTTTAATAAGCATATATTAGGGAATGTTCAAAGATTACGTAACTCTTTAAGAGGGAGGGGGTCCTAAAAATGTGCACTTTCATACGAAAAACCATTGTTTTTTATATATACAAAAAACTACAGAGGTAAAAATATATATCAGGTTTCGCGTCGCGCATACAAAGGCATTTTCCTTAAAGAAAGTCCACCAATCACGTAACGTAAAATTTGGCTATTTCATCACCCCTTCCCCCCTATCTTACACTATTTGTATGAATCCTCTAAAAATTATATGGATCGTCACACATCTCGCAACCCCTCCCAGCTAAACGTTGCGTTATTTATGAATGTTTCTTTTGATTAAATGAAATTATCATTTAGATGAAATTGTGTTTTCGTACTATGTTTAGGTGTACAACAAGTCCTAATACAATTTCATTATTTTGCTTCAGTGCTTTGTTCGCTAAGTCCTTTCTAACACCGAATTACTTCAACTTATCCTAAAAACTTGTGATAATTTCAAATTCTGTCCTTTTTTTCTTAGTTATGGATCTTTACGCTTTGGAAGCAGTCTTATTTCGGCCGGAGATTGGGGTTTGGCATCATAACTTGAAGATTCTTATGCGTACTCTTGCCCCACCGGTTCCTGCGTACTTTTACCCCACAGTCCCAAAAAAATATTCAAGTAATGGTTTCGACTTCTTGGAAAACCAACCGGATTGGTGTTTTGTACCATAAAGTACTCTATACAATAGGTAATCGAAATGGTATAATGTTCACCTGATTGAACGTATATATGGTAATGAAATACTAGTTGCGGAAATCCAATTATTTTTAGCAAAATGATCAAAAAGTTATCTAACTCCATATGTCCCTTGTTGTTTATTCAAATCGTTTACAATTACACATGATAATAGTTGGCCAGAATACCTGTCGAACTGATGCAGTGCTGCTAGTTTATCTTTTTTTATTACTTCAAAAAATCGAAAACGTACTCTTACTCCACGCGCACTCTTGCCCCACTCTACTCTAAACATAGAATATTATCAAAATTCCAAAACAGTATTCTTCAATTTCGGGTATCAAGATCCAAATGTGTAAAGCAATAGTAATTCTTAGAACATGCTTGAAAATGAGTACTTGGGGCAACAGAATATTGAGAAAAAGCTCTTACGAGAAACACTCCTAATAAACTTTTGAGGTTCTCGAAAAATCATTTCCCAAGTAGCACATTTCTATCAAATCTGGTTGCAGCGACTTGATTGTGACTAAATTCGGTCACATATGAGTTACGGCAACTGACTCAAAACACGGGTTCTTTGTCAGTCTTGGAACTGCAATGATTCCGAGGAGATCACAAAATCGAGAAAAAAAATTGGCTGAAGGCTTTCAACAACAGCCCTATGTGTTTTCCACATACCTACAGCATGATATAGGCGGTTCTAATCATAGAGCTTCAAGTTAAGATTATTTTGTTTGCTGTATGATTCAGCATTTACAAGCTATAACCTTTGGGGACGAGTACAGTGACGTGAGATGAGTCGATTTTGGCTAATCTCATGTTAGTCGACCATGTAATTGAAATGGGATCATACGACTACTCTCACTTCCTTCGAGATATCTTACGTCACCCTACTCTTAGAATAAGCTTACTTATCCCATGCCCTTCATATGGTTCGAACAACACGATTGGATTTGGATTGACTTACGTTCTTATCATCTACCTAATCTGTAAAATGAAAATGAAAATATCAACCTATTTCTTTTCAACTTCGAAATATTCGATCCACACGGACACGATCATCCAAATAAATTGACCGTTAATTCCTTTCTCTTTCTGGTACCATTACAGCGGATAACGGTTCGTCACAGTCACCGCAGGCGCTGACCGGTTCTCGGCGGGGCAAAAACATGAGAGTCAACTCCAATGATTCGAAGGATGGCAGCGATCTCTGCCTTTCGCCAGGATGCATCCATTCAGGTCAGTGTGCTAATTTCAAATGGCGGTAAAATGATATTTAATACGAACTTGTACCAAAACAGCATCGAAAGCATTGGATCAAATGGACACCAGTGTGGAACCGTGTGACGATTTCTACAACTACGCTTGCGGTAATTTCCTCAAGGAAACCAATATTCCGGATGAGAAGGTGTCGGTTAACACCTTCTCGGTGATTGGAGATCGGCTGCAGGAGCAGCTACGTTCGCTCGTAAGTGATGACATTGACGAGAATGAGGCCACTCCGTTCAAGCTGGCCAAGAACATGTACAAGCTGTGCATGAACAAGAGTGAGTAAAGGTGATTGACCACGGTGATAATTTCTACGATTAATTATGATCATTTTATAGCGAGGATCGAGGAAAAGGGCATCAAGCCATTACTGGACATTTTGGACTCCCTAGGAGGGTGGCCTGTTTTGAGCGGCGACAATTGGAATGCGGATTCTTCTTGGTCCTGGACCAAATCAGTGAAAGACTTCCGCCTGAAGGGCTACAGTACCGATTATTTCTTCGACTTTTCGGTTGGAACGGATTTGAAAAACTCGACCCGTAGGATTATCGACGTAAGTATAGTTTAAAGCTCAACACTGTCGATATTATGTTTTTAACAGGATTGGCTTATGATTGGCACAACGAATTGGAACAGTTGTCATCGGTTTCGACCATACAAATATGCATTTTAAGCAAAAAAAAGAGATCTGACAAGTACAACACATGGCGGTAAACCCTAAATATTGATATTCAATAATTACACTTAGCAAAATTTGAAAAAAAAAAATCTTATCTTAGTTTGGCTTCACAATCCAAGGCTAAAGTTTGTATGGAGAACTAGTGATGTTAGATCCAAAAGACATATCAAAGTTACATTTATCAATATCTATTCATATTATTTGCCTAACTTTCTGTCCGTTGTATAATGTTAGGTATTAATTTTTCAGTAGTACGTTCTTCGGTCGAAGACGATGATTTTGTATTTTTGTAACCCGAACCTTGAAACAAATAAATCCTGATAACAGAGAATAAAATTTCATGCTGAGCTACTGATTGATTGGCTGATTACCTAGTTTGTAGACAAAATTGATCGCGCAAATCGGGATTTGCTGAAGCTCAATAAATTTAGACTTATGCGCCGCCGCGCCACGCTGCCCGTTATTTTCTTACATCGCCACTGCCACTGCCAAAAATGAATCAACGCGCCACCGCATACAAATTTTCCACGCCGCCGAATATTTTTCACCACGCCGGTGGCTATTGAACGACTATTAAACCAGTAGGTTAACGGGATTCGTTCTGAGTATTTTTACTGGTTCATCCTATCGGAAATATATATTTTTAATCAAAGTAATATTATTCTTCTTCTGTTCATTAACCACTTCCACGGTTATCAACTGCGAGGTTCCTAAGCCAAGTTACCATTTTTGTGGTGACCGTCCTTAGCCTAGCGGTAAGATGCGCGGCAATAAAGCAAGACCATGCTGAGGGTGGCTGGAAATTGTCTCGACTTCCCTGGGCATAAAAGTATCATCTTGTTAGCCTTGTTAGCGCAGGAGGACTATCAGCTGAATTACGACATCAAATCTGTCGACGAGATGATCGCATCGTGGAAGCAGAAGGAGTTGCATGGGACGCACCCCCATCAACTGTAGCTGGAATATATCGACAAAGCGGCGTCGAATACGTGGCTGTTGCGGGGTGAACTCTTCTCAGAAAAAGAAGGATTCATGGTAGCCATCCAGGACCGGGTAATTGCGACGAAGAGCTATCGGCACTATATATTGCACAAAAACGTGGAGGACCGCTGCAGGAAGTGCAATTCAGTAGGAGAAACGATCGAACATATCGTGTCCGGGTGTTCAGCCTATCTCGGTCGTCATAACGAAGTAGCCAAGATTGTGCACCAACAGCTTGCTTTAAAGCTCAACTTGGTTAACCAGTTTGTCGCCTACTACAAATATGTGCCTGTCCCGGTTCTGGAAAATAGTTTCGTGAAGCTGTACTGGGATCGCGAGATCATAACGGATGTCCTCATTCGTGCCAATCGGCCCGATATTGTGGTCTACGACAAAAGGATGAAGCGGGTAACCTTCATCGGGTAACCCCTCATCGACATTGCTGTACCGCTAGACCATAATGTCCAAACAACATTCTCCATCAAGATAACAAAGTACCACGACTTGGCAGAGGAGTTGAAGCACATGTGGCACCTGGAGGACGTGTGTATAATTCCGGTTGTTATCTCAGCAACCGGTATAGTCCCGAAATCTCTTCTGAGATCCTTAGGAGAGCTGGAACTATCTCATAACATCCATAGCATCCAAAAGACAGTGATTCTTGGAACTTGCAGCATCGTAAGAAGATTCCTGAACCACCATAACTAATACATCCGGTGCAAACATTTATTATAGGATTTTAAGTCATCCGGCGAATGAGATCCACAGAGCCTAATCCCCTTTGGCATTCAGATTGCCCGGGGTAGGTGAAAATTCCCAGCACGCTTGCTAAGGAAGTGCCAAAACTCTATAATAAGAATATCTATAATAGAAGAATATCGTAAGGCTGACACAATGGTACTGCCGTAATCTGAAAAAGTGACTTATACGCCATTTTCCAAAAATGGTGTTAACGAGTACTACTCATCGAGAACTCTTTAACAGAAAAATGGAAAACATACATGTTGTACAATGGCTGTTACGTCACTTTTCCAGATTACGGCAGTATACTTTTATGTCCAGAGAAGTCGAGACAATTTCCTGACTGGGAATCGAACCCTTCTACCAGGTAATGAGACTACAAGCTACCAGATTATGAGACGCAGACTACGAAATTCATTGCTTTTCAAGAATTCAAGAAATTGCTTTAGAAAACTGTGAAAAAGTTTTATTTGAACTTCTTTAGTGTTTTGATCTGAAATTATATAACGATGTTGAACTCTATAGATTAAAAACCCAGATTAATCCACCTAGCGTTGGTGGTGCCTTTCTCGCATTTAGTTAAGACACCAACCTTATATGGGGTTTATATGGTCCAATGTACCATTTTCTTCATAACTTTGAAACGCAATTACCGTTATAAAATTCAATAGTGATCAACAAGGCTTTGTCCCCTGTCGAATAAAACTTGTTGCGAGAAAATCGGTTAAGGATTACTATACGAAAAGTTGTCTAATGTTTTTTATAGCTTTTGTGCACACACATACACACACACATACACACCCCAAGCAGCACAACTTGTTTCACTACTGAACATTTCACTGTGTTGCAACTATTCGGCAAGAAACAATCTTTGCGTATGTGCCATCAAACATAACTCTCTTGCAATCTAAAAAGCGCAAGAGGTGGAGCCTACGGAAACATCCTTCGATTGCAGTAAAATTGCAATAATGTTGCAGAATACTACAGCGGAAAAAAATAAAATAAAAATATAAAACTGGATTCGATTTATGGATCTTGTGATTGATAGTCCTTCACTCTACCACAGCACCATTCAACACTTCGAAGGGACTGCATGTTGACTCACCATAAAAACCATACGATTATGAAGTTTTGTACTCGGGTTTTCTGTTACTTGATTGCACCATCACCGGGAAAAATTGTTAGTTTTCAAAACGTTGAACAATGCTAAATTAAACAAGAAGACACACTCAACTTATCTGCAACTTAAATTAAACAAACAAATAAATTTTGAAAGACGCATTGAAGTTACATGATAAAAAATATGCAACTTGATGATTTTGTTTCGTGTTTGCAACATAAAGTGCAGTATTCTTTGGTTGTTTGTTTCCAACTGTCAAACACGTACTGCATTGCAATGCTAATGAAACATTGATCACAACTCGAACGTTTTTGACATCTTGATGCAACTTTTTCGTGCTTTGATGTTTTTCCAATGCCTTTAATGAAACTGAATAGAAACAATGTGCTTTTTGGAAGATGTTGCGTGTGCTACTTGGGACACACATACACACGGACAGACAGACATGTGCTCAGCTCGTCGAGCTGAGTCGATTGGTATATAATACTATGGGTCTCAGAGACTTCTATAAAAAGTTCGTTTTCGGAGTGAAATGATAGCCTTTCGGTACAACTTAGTTGTACGAGAAAGGCAAAAACACGTTAATAAAGAATAAAAAATAATGAAATTTATATAAGAATTTTATTTAAAAAAATCATTTATTTTCATGTGCATTCGAGAAAAATTTGTGAAGGAATGTCCAGAGGACAGGGATTGCAGAAATCGCTCTCAATAGATAACGAACAAAGATAAAAGAGAGGCAAAAACCTCTTCGAATCATAACAAGCCATGAAAACAAAACTATCGCACGTGTATACAAGTTGAAAAAAAGCTTATTCCGATAGGCGGTCCCCACCGAGGGGGTTTGATAAAACGCGTTGTTCTCGCTCATTTCTTGTTTGGGGACCATATTTTTTTCGCACAGCTGTGTAAAAAACAAGTTTAAAAGCATCATCAGAACCGGTGCCCCCCGCAATTAGGGCTTATTAAAAGAAATTTATCATGGGTTGTAGCCCCCCGAATCAGTTCATTATATCGAAACAGCTACCGAAAAACGTCTCTCACGGTATGCTACCTATCGAGAGTCTATACAGACATGATAAGTGAGAGATTTTCTCATTCTGCTTTGGACTCAAACCCTGCCAGAGGAGTTTCTGAAGGAATTAATGACGAATTCAAAAAGAATTTCCCAGGTTGATTATTGGACGAATGTTTCGGGAAATGCCTCGAGGTATTTTCTGGAGGAATTCGCAATTGAATTTCCGTAAGTATTCTTAGAAAAAAGTCTGGAGATATTCCCGGAAGAATTCTCGGGGGTGAATGTTGTTGGGGTAGGAATTCTATGTGACATTCGAAAGGAGTTCAGTGGAAATTTCTGGGGAGTTCTCAAAGTAATTCATGAAGATTTCTTGGAGGAATTTCTAGAGGAACTCCAAGAAGAATTTCTGTGAAAAAAATCCTTGAGGAAAAGCTGGGGCACATTCTAGAGGACTATTCGTAAGAAAAATCTAAATAATCCCCAAGCAAGTTTCTGGAGGAGTTCATGAGGGAATTTCGTAATCGATCCTATGAAATTTCTGGAGACCAGAGAATTCTTTAAAGGGAATTTGGAGGAATTGCTTCAGGAACTTCTGAAAGAGTTTGTTCAGGAATCTCCAGATTAATTACCTGAGGGACTTCCGTACAAACTCCTGAAGGAATTTTCGAAGAAACTTCCTGATGAAATTCCAGGAAAAACCTTCGGAGGAGTTTCTGAAAAATCTTTCCGAAGAATTCCTGGAAAAACTTCCCAATATGGTCTTGGTGGAATCTTCCGAAGAATTTCTGGGAGAACTTTCAGAGGAATTGCTGGAGGAACTTCTGGAAAACTTCCTGGAGAAACATCCGGAGAACTTGCTGGAGAAACATCTGGAGAACTTCCTGGAGAAACTTCCGGAGGAATTCCTGGAGGAACAGCTGGAGGAACTTATTCCGGAGAAATTCCTAGAGAAACTTCCGGAGGAATTCCTGGATGAACTTCCGGAGGAATTCCTGGAGGAACTTTCAGAGGAATTCCTGGAGGAACTTTCGGAGGAACTCCTGGAGGAACTTTCGGAGGAATTCCTGGAGGAACTTTCGGAGGAAGTCCTGGAGGAACTTCCGGAGGAATTCCTGGTGGAACTTCCGTAGGAATTCCTGGTGGAACTTCCGTAGGAATTCCTGGTGGAACTTCCGGAGGAATTCCTGGAGTAACTTCCGGAGGAATTCCTGGAGGAACTTCCGGAGGAACTTCCGGAGGAACTTCCGGAGGAGCTTCCGGAGGAACTTCCGAAGGAACTTCCGAAGGAACTCCTGGAGGAACTTCCGGAGAAATTCCTGGAGGAACTTCCGGAGCACTTCCTGGAAGAACTTCCGAAGCACTTCCTGGAGGAATTTTCGGAGCATTTCCTGGAGGAACTTCCGGAGGAACTTCCGGAGGAACTTCCGGAGGAGCTTCCGGAGGAACTTCCGAAGGAACTTCCGAAGGAACTCCTGGAGGAACTTCCGGAGGAATTCCTGGAGGAACTTTCGGAGCACTTCCTGGAAGAACTTTCGGAGCACTTCCTGGAGGAATTTTCGGAGCATTTCCTGGAAGAACTTTCGGAGCACTTCCTGGAAGAACTTCCGAAGGAATTTCTGGATAAACTTCAGAAGGAATTCCTGGGGGAACTTCCGGAGGAATTCCTGGAGGAACTTCCGGAGGAATTCCTGGAGGAACTTCCGGAGGAATTCCTGGAGGAACTCCCGGAGGAATTCCTGGAGGAACTCCCGGAGGAACTCCCGGAGGAATTCCTGGAGGAACTTCCGGAGGAATTCCTGGAGGAACTTTCGGAGCACTTCCTGGAAGAACTTTCGGAGCTCTTCCTGGAAGAACTTTCGAAGCACTTCCTGGAAGAACTTTCGGAGCATTTCCTGGAAAAACTTTGGGAGCATTTCCTGGAAAAACTTTCGGAGCATTTCCTGGAAGAACTTTCGGAGCATTTCCTGGAAGAACTTCCAAAGGAATTTCTGGATAAACTTCAGAAGGAATTCCTGGAGGAACTTTCGGAGCACTTCCTGGAAAAACTTTCGGAGCACTACCTGGAAGAACTTTTGGAGCACTTCCTGGAAGAACTTTCGGAGCACTTCCTGGAAGAACTTTCGGAGCACTTCCTGGAAGAACTTTCGGAGCACTTCCTGGAAGAACTTTCGGAGCATTTCCTGGAAGAACTTTCGGAGCACTACCTGGAAGAACTTTCGGAGCACTTCCTGGAAGAACTTTCGGAGCACTTCCTGGAAGAACTTTCGGAGCACTATCTGGAAGAACTTTCGTGCACTTCCTGGAAGAACTTTCGGAGCATTTCCTGGAAGAACTTTCGGAGCACTACCTGGAAGAACTTTCGGAGCACTTCCTGGAAGAACTTTCGGAGCACTTCCTGGAAGAACTTTCGGAGCACTTCCTGGAAGAACTTTCGGAGCACTTCCTGGAAGAACTTTCGGAGCATTTCCTGGAAGAACTTTCCGAGCATTTCCTGGAAGAACTCTCGGAGCACTTCCTGGAAGAACTTTCGGAGCATTTCCTGGAAGAACTTTCGGAGCACTACCTGGAAGAACTTTCGGAGCACTTCGTGGAAGAACTTTCGGAGCACTTTCTGGAAGAACTTTCGGAGCATTTTCTGGAAGAACTTTCGGAGCACTTCCTGGAAGAACTTTCGGAGCACTTCCTGGAAGAACTTCCGAAGGAATTTCTGGATAAAATTTCGGAGCACTTCCTGGAAGAGCTTCCGAAGGAATTTCTGGATAAACTTCCGAAGGAATTCCTGGAGGAACTCCGGATGAAATCCTGAAGAAACTTCCGGACTATATCCTAGAGGAACTTCCGGAGGAATTCCTGGGCTTTCCGGAGGAATTCCTGGGCTTTCCGGAGGAATTCCTGTAAAAACTTCCTGGAGGTACTTCCGGAAGAATATCTGTAGGAATGTCTAGAGGCATTTCTTGAAGAATTTCTCAACGAACTCATAGAGGAACTCCCTGAGGAATTCGATGATGAACTTCCGAAGAATTCCGGGGGAATTTTTGACGCTTAAAATAAGTTCACGCCGACCCACGTTGCCACGCCGTCGCCGAAGATCACCAACGGCGTGACGCCACCACACCGTCGCCGCTGGCTAAAAATGGCCTATCACGCCGCTGCCGGTAAAATTTCAATCAGCGCACAGGTCTAAGTAAATTTTAAAAGCTAAGTTCGACAAAATTAAAAGTTGATTTTCGGCTAAAGTTTCCCGCCTTTTGACAGCGCTAACTGAGACCTCAGCAAGAACTCTTTAGAAAAAGAAACTAAAACTGCGCTGTAATCTCGGCAATAAAAATAAAGGTGTATACACATTAATTTCATTAATAGACACATAATTACCGTCTTCGACTAGAGGTCGTATAGATTAAAAATCGAATAACGCCTAGCATTATACAACGGACAGGACATTTACACAAAGAAACCTACACTCCACAGCACGCAAATGCGCATACGACACCCCCCATTGCATGGCAACGTAGCTTACATGTAGGTATATGAAATATTCTAGGTTTGTCCTTTATCTGCCAGATCAACCAGGACTTTTTCCCCGTGATTCCCTGGACAACGGTATATAGTTATAGTTTATATGCTATTTTTCTAAAATTATTTGTTAGAAAAGATTCAGAAAAAGCTTTACACAACTATATTTTTTAACAGATTTGATTTGATACTACCTGACGTGAATACTGAGTACCCATCTACTAACTTATTTCTATCTTAATTTTTATTCGCAGACGGATCAAGCTGCCCTTGGCATAAGTCGCGAGTATCTAGTGAAGGGCATGGAAAATCCGATCGTGTCTGCTTACTACAGCTACATGGTTGACATGGCGGTACTATTCGGAGCAGAAGAAGAACGCGCCAAACGAGAACTGATGGACTCGCTGAACTTCGAAATCGCTCTGGCTAACATTTCGCTGCCAAATGAAAAACGTCGTAATGCGACTGCCCTCTACAATCCCATGACCGTGAAAGATTTCCAGCACAAATATCCGTACACCGATTGGGTCGAATACTTCAACGTTATTCTGAAGGATACGGACATCGTGATTGATGAGAACGAAGTCATCATTGTCAGCGTACCGAGCTTCATGGAACAATTGGGGCCACTGCTGCAGAACACCCCCAAGCGAACTATGGCTAATTACGTGATGTGGCGCGTCAGTGGATTCTCTTCATTCTTCCTCACAGAGAAACTGCGAAAGCGGCAGTTGCAGTACAGTACAGCACTCAGTGGCAAACAAGAACAGGAACCTCGCTGGAAAGAATGCGTGGACATCACATCAGGAAGCCTTCCAATCTCAGTGGGGGCTCTCTACATTAGAAAATATTTCAAGGAAGATTCCAAGCGCGCAGCTCTAGATATGGTGGACGGAATCAAAAGTGTATTTGTGGACATTTTGAAGAAGGTAGATTGGATGGACGAAATAACTAGAAAATCTGCCCTTGATAAGGTTGACTCGATGGTTACTCACATCGGTTATCCAGATGAACTGATGGATGACAACAAAATTGCTGACTACTACAAGGATTTGAAATTCAAACCGGAAGATAACTATCTGAACACAATTTTATACATGAACCAGTTTGGAACTACCAAAGCGTTCAAGAAGCTTCGACAGGCTGTCAACAAAACCGACTGGATTACCCATTCTAGACCAGCTGTTGTCAATGCATTCTATTCATCTATTGAAAACAGTATTCGTAAGTACTTTAGAATAATCTGAACAATGCAGTGAAATTTTTCAAAATGTATTTCTTCTACAGAGTTCCCAGCCGGTATCTTACAGGGCCAGTTCTTCTCGTACGACCGACCAAAGTACATGAACTATGGAGCAATTGGATTCGTGATTGGACACGAAATTACTCATGGATTCGATGACCAGGGGCGACAGTTTGACAAAAACGGAAACCTTGTGGACTGGTGGCAATCCGATACCAAGAAAGCCTATTTGGAGAAGGCTCGCTGCATCATTGAACAGTACGGCAACTACACGGAACCGAATGTGAAGCTTAATTTGAACGGTATCAACACCCAGGGCGAAAACATTGCGGACAACGGCGGCATCAAGGAAGCTTACTACGCCTACAAAAAATGGACTGAGAAGCATGGTCCGGAATCACGTCTGCCTGGGCTGGATCTCACACCAGAGCAGATGTTCTGGCTATCTGCAGCTCAAACTTGGTGCTCAGTGTATCGACCGGAAACCATGAAGATGCGCATTACCACCGGAGTGCATTCTCCGGGTCAGTTCCGAGTACTTGGACCAATGAGCAATATGGTTGAGTTCGCGAAGGATTTCAACTGCCCGGTCGGATCGCCAATGAATCCAGCACAAAAATGTGAGGTCTGGTGAATCACATTTAATTCAAATTCTTTCTTAAATCCTTCCAATGTTTCAAAGCGCGAAACAATGTCTGCAATCTCTTCCTTATCTGCTATTTAACACCGTTACAAATTATCTCTCCTTTCGACTGTTCTAAACGGACAAAAGTGATATCGTAGGAACCCTCAGTCATATTGATTATTCATTTGTTGAAACGTACTTATAATTTCAACTATTGAAATTGAATTTTAAAAGGAACATTTTACTTAAGTATCATTACTTAAGTGAGAAAACTATAATATTTATTCTAACTGAACATATCAACCGAATATCGGTTGATTTTAAATGAAACTATGGAAAACATACACAAATACGACATAATAGAAATAAAAAAAAACTTATAAACAAATGCAAAAACAGAATCAATTGTTCGTCTGGCTTAGAACAAAAGAAACAAAGTAAAACGGTGCGCAATGTATGTGTGTAAATATGTCCGACATAATGCTTCAAAGCCATTTTAACTTATGTATTGTCTTTCTGATCATTCGTGTCCGGATTTTGAACCACGTGTAATGTACTTCTCGTTATATGAAAGTTAAAGCGTAACGAAATTTGTTGTTTGTATTTTTGTATTAGCGTAAGGTTTTACTGTAACACTGTGTCATGAAATAGAATGTTTTCTATTATATTGCCAGGACTTTTAATCTCTTTTTACATAATATCACCATATCCATATTTATGATTAGACTTTATTACTAGGAACCAGGGACGCCCATGCGTTTGTGGCATGGATGTCCGCACGTCCCGATCCAGCTCACTTTTTTTGACTCAGGGCCGGCACAATACCGCACTAAGGAAGCACTTATCTCTTTCTGTAGTAAATTCTCAACCTGTAAAAAGAATTGGTGCGAGAAAGTACGCGAATTCAAGTCAAATTAGGATTTTTAGGATCAAATTTTATTCACGGAATTCTATTCTGGCTTAGACTCTGGCTCGACTCACGATTTCGATGCTCGAAGGCCCGACGGACAGCCGGATGGAGTATGGCTACTTGCCACAATGCGGATTCCAGCACATGCTTGCCGGATGGGGAGTTCTCCGGCTCTCTGGCCAGGAGGGATGGTTTCACAGCACATTGGAGCGACTTCGGCTCAGAAACAAGATAACACTAGGGCTTCTGTTGGGTATGCGCACCTCAACTTTCTTTACAGCACTCAGGGCAAAAGACCATTAATGGTACACTCTAACTTTCACCTACTCAGTGACTGAGTAAAATGGCATTGCCGTCTTTTTTCTTCCCACGGAAATTTTACTCAATTTCCGTCAAAAGCAGGATTACTCATAGTTTTGAGTTGTCCTGCTTTTATCGGAAATTGAGTAAAATTTCCGTGGAATAGAAAGAGAGATCTCCTTAGCCGTGCGGTAAGACGCGCGGCTACAAAGCAAGACCATGCTGAGGGTGGCTGGGTTCGATTCCCGGTGCCGGTCTAGACAATTTTCGGATTGGAAATTGTCTCGACTTCCCTGGGCATAAAAGTATCATCGTGCTAGCCTTATGATATACGAATGCAAAAATGGTAACTTGGCTTAGAAACCTCGCAGTTAATAACTGTGGAAGTGCTTAATGAACACTAAGCTGTGAGGCGGCTCTGTCCCAGTGTGGGGATGTAATGCCAATAAGAAGAAGAAGAAAGAGAGATCAATACAATTTTACTCAGTCACTGAGTAGTAGACCAGTAGACCAGTTTTCTTTGAACTTTACTGCACCCACGAACGCGACTGGTTTTCGCGGTTGCAATACCGACCGATCATGCCTGACAACACATGCAACAACTCATCGTGATCATCCTCTGTAGCGTCTTCGTCTCCGCTTACGTGTTTCTTGCCTATCTCTGCCTGTCCCTGATCTCCTACTTCTGTCGAATTTTCAACGTCATCGACGTCTTCTATATCATTGTCCTGCGCTAGCTCCTGCGTCATATGCCCTTTAGTCAACTTCATCTTTCCCGACTTACCAATCTCCGTCTTACTACCTTCATACCGGCCAGAATGTTTGAAAACCACTGGAGAGATGGCTGTGCTGCCTGGAGCACCCAACGAGGCTCGGATGGATCGATCTTCTCCCAGACAGGTTGCACAGAAGGTTGGTTGGTTTCGTCCAGACGTCAGTACAGTACGGATAATTAATACAAATTTCTTCATAAAAAAATCAAATCTACAGTGAAGTCTGAACATATTGGTACGAGCGAACATGTAGAATAGTTGAAGATACTTTTCGTATTCTGTTAGTCATTTCCAACAAAACACTGAAGACGTTTTATAGAAAAAAAAACGTATTTGTCGACTCAGAATGGGATTATGTAGTAAGCATTAATAAAAAAATGTATAACATGTGATAACTAGAACACGCGGTCTTACTTTTCGTGGTTTTACACTTATTTTATTTTCACGACTGCGCGTGTCGGTTGCCGGATTAGAAGTGATACAGGAAGTACTTTCTAAATAATACAAAAAGGTGGGACTTTTGACATACATAATACACTGAACAAAATAATCAAATTGGGAAACACACTTATCGGAAACAACACATAATTGAAGGAAATATAGATTATAATAAAACACGGAAACGGAATATGTACTACAACTCGGCCACTCCTGACTACTGATCGACTCGATCAATTGGGCCTTTTGATCTCGATTGATAACATAGCAACAAACATGAACTACATTATATTTAACAAGTGTCGCTTTACTTATCAGTGCATCCCCTTTTCAGAAGGTGTCCTCCAATCTGCCCATTTCTTGATTCGGGCTGCCTCGATTATACCGTCATAGGGAAGTTGGGATATTTGACAATTCTCGATGTCTCGAATAACATAACGGTCGTTAAGAAGTACTTTATGTATACGATATGGTCCCTTATACTTAGGGTTAAACTTCTTGTTGGTTCCAATGGTAGTATCGACGTTCCGTATTACAACGTATTCACCTTCTTGAAAGACATTTGGTGTTGTGTGAGTTCTTTCATATAAAGCGGAACTCTTACTCTGAGAGTCTTCAATGTGACGACAAGCAGCGTCACGTAATGCATGTAAATCCCGAGCTGCATTTGAATCTGACCTATCTTCCAAATACTCAGACAGATTATCTACTTCCCTTCCTCGTTGACCAACTCCAAACAAGAGGACCGAAGGCGTTTGGTGAGTGCTAGAATGAACAGAATTATTCAATGCGTATTCCACCTTGGTTAACATTTTACTCCAATTAGCGTGCTGAACTGGTTCAGAAACTTTCCCTAGCATAGTCTTAAGTGCACGATTAACACGTTCCACCTGGCCATTTGCCTGAGCTGAAGCTGTTGCCACCTTTACGTGTTCCATATTGTTTTCCAACACGAATGCTCCGAATTCCAATGATGTAAAACACGATCCACGGTCACTGATAATCCTACGAGGTCGACTGTAACATTCAAAGTACTTATCCAAACAAGCACACACTTCTTTCGTACTGGTAGAATTGGCAGGGTACAGCTTAACGTATTTTGTGAAAGCATCAACAACAACTAGTATGTGCTTCCTTTTAGACGCAATAGACGGAAGGGGTCCGAAATGGTCAATGTGAATCGTGTCAAAAGGAACAGGTTTCTTCGGAATGCTGTGCAGCATACGACCACCATCGGATTTTGAATCGGAATACGTAATACAGCGGACACAATTTTTCACGTAACTTTCGACCTTATTCTTAAGTTTCGGAAACCAATAATGCATTTTCAGTTGATCTGCAGTCTTTGTTATACCCATATGACATAACTTCTCATGGACGTTCCGAATAATGTGAGTTTCCATTTCAGCTGGGACATAAAATGAGAGTTTTCCATCCACAAGTGAACGATAAACCAACCCGTCATCCAGAGTAAAACGTTTAACAGGTCCCTTTTCGAGTTCTTCTCTTAACTTGAGGATTGTTGAGTCACGTCCTTGAGCCAATTGCAATTGAAAATCAATGTCATCTGGGCTGATAGCGGAAACGATCTGATCGGGATTGTTGGGAATACGACTTAAAGCATCAACATGGTTCATTAGTTTACCGTTACGGTGCTGAATGACATAGTGGTAATTTTCCAACTCTAAAGCCCATCTCGCGATTTTGGCATTGATAGATTTCCTGTTTAGAGTCATAGCCAGAGAATTGCAGTCTGTAATAATTCGGAATGGCACGGCAAATGCTGGGTAAAGCGTACCATTGGTACTTCGCGTACCTGAAGGAATAAAATAGACCCCATCTCGCGGTCCTTAGCCTCTTACCCAGCAACTCCTATCCCTACCTCCCCGCGGTGCTGGCCGGGATACGAGCAACCTTAGGGAAGATCGGGTAACCAACCCCGGTGGGAACTATGGTCGTATGCTGACAGGGAAGGGGTTTGTTCCTCTCCGGAGGTGCAAATCTTAATGAGCGTCTGTTCTCCATGTCAGGATCGGCTCACAACAGCGTCTGTTCTCCATGTTAGGGGCGGCTGATCATCGTCCGAGTGCCAGCGAGGGACTCTAAGTGAAACTGTGCCCCGGAAATAAGGAGGAATGGTCCTCCGGAAATTTAGGGGGTTTGGTGTCAGGCCCTGCAAGCCAGCCTTTAAAAATCGTAAACAATGAACAATCAACAAGAGAGTACGGACCGGAACCATCGGCGAAGACCACTGCGACGAAAAGGGACTAGCGATTGGAAACTCGGTTCGTGGAACTGCAAATCTCTTAACTTCATCAGGAGCACACGCATACTCGCCGATGTGCTCAAGGACCGTGGATTCGGCATCGTAGCGCTGCAGGAGGTTTGTTGAAGGGATCAATGGTGCGAACGTTTAGAGGTAATCATACCATCTACCAGAGCTGCGGCAACACACACGAGCTGGGAACAGCTTTCATAGTGATGGGCGATATGCAAAGGCGCGTGATCGGGTGGTGGCCGATCAATGAAAGAATGTGCAAGTTGAGGATCAAAGGCCGGTTCTTCAACTTCAGCATAATCAACGTCCATAGCCCACACTCCGGAAGCACTGATGATGATGATAAGGACGCATTCTACGCGCAGCTGGAACGTGAGTACGACAGCTGCCCAAGCCACGACGTCAAAATCATCATAGGAGACTTGAACGCTCAGGTTGGCCAAGAGGAGGAGTTTAGACCGACTATTGGAAAGTTCAGCGCTTACCGGCTGACGAACGAAAACGGCCTACGACTAATTGATTTCGCCGCCTCCAAGAATATGGCCATTCGCAGCACCTACTTCCAACACAGCCTCCCGTATCGGTACACCTGGAGATCACCACTGCAGACAGAATCACAAATCGACCACGTTCTGATTGATGGACGGCACTTCTCCGACATTATCGACGTCAGGACATATCGTGGCGCTAACATCGACTCTGACCACTATCTGGTGATGGTTAAACTGCGTCCAAAACTATCCGTCATCAACAATGTTCGGTACCGACGACCGCCGCGGTACGACCTAGAGCGACTGAAGCAACCTGATGTCGCCACTGCATACGCGCAGCATCTCGAGGCAGCGTTGCCGGAAGAGGGTGAGCTCGATGGGGCCCCTCTTGAGGACTGCTGGAATACAGTCAAAGCAGCCATTAACGACGCAGCGGAGAACAACGTCGGGTATATGGGTCGAAGTCGACGGAACGATTGGTTCGACGAAGAGTGCAGACAGATTCTGGAGGAGAAGGACGCAGCGCGGGCGGTCGCGCTGCAGCAAGGTACCCGGCAGAACGTGGAACGTTATAGACGGAAGCGGAGACAGCAGACCCGCCTTTTCAGGAGAAGAAACGCCGCCTGGAAGAAGCGGAGTGCGAGGAGATGGAACAGCTGTGCCGTTCTCAAGATACACGCAAGTTCTATCAGAAACTCAACGCATCCCGCAAAGGCTTCGTGCCGCGAGCCGAAATGTGCCGGGATAAGGATGGGAGCATCTTGACGGACGAACGTGTGGTGATCGAAAGGTGGAAGCAGCACTACGAGGAACATCTGAATGGCGCTGAGAGTACAGGCAGTGAAAGTCAAGGCAGCGGAGGAGATGACAACGTCAGTTCAGCGGACGATGGAAGCCAACCAGCCCCACCTTGAGGGAAGTTAAGGATGCCATTCAACAGCTAAAGACCAATAAAGCAGCTGGTAAGGATGGTATTGGAGCTGAGCTCATCAAGATGGGCCCGGAAAAGCTGGCCACTTGCCTGCACAAACTGATAGTCAGAATCTGGGAAACCGAACAGCTACCGGAGGAGTGGAAGGAAGGGTTATATGCCCCATCTACAAGAAAGGCGACAAGCTGGAGTGTTAGAACTTTCGAGCGATCACCATCCCTAATGCCGCCTACAAAGTAATATCCCAGATCATCTTCCGACGTCTGTCACCATTAGTGAATGAGTTCATGGGAAGTTATCAAGCCGACTTCGTTGACGGCCGCACGACAACGGACCAGATCTTTATTGTACGGCAAATCTTTCAAAAATGCCGTGAATACCAGGTCCCAACGCACCATCTGTTTGTTGATTTCAAGGCGGCATACGATAGTATAGACCGTGTAGAGCTAAGGTAAATTATGGACGATAACAGCTTCCCTGAAAAGCTTACCAGAATAATCAAAGCAACGGTGGATGGTGTGCAGAACTGTGTGAAGATTTCGGGCGTACACTCCAGTTCGTTCGAATCGCACCGGGGACTAAGACAAGGTGATGGATTTTCGTTCCTGTTGTTCAACATTGCGCTAGAAGGTGTCATGCGGAGAGCCGGGTGTAACAGCCGGGGTACGATTTTCAATAGATCCAGTCAATTTATTTGCTTCGCGGATGACATGGACATTGTCGGCCGAACATTTGCAAAGGTGGCAGAACTGTACACCCGCCTGAAACGTGAAGCAACAAAAGTTGGACTGGTGGTGAATGCGTCAAAGACAAAGTACATGCTTGTGGGCGGAACCGAGCGCGACAGGGCCCGCCTGGGAAGCAGTGTTACGGTAGACGGGGATACCTTCGAGGTGGTCGAGGAATTCGTCTACCTCGGATCCTTGCTAACGGCTGACAACAACGTTAGCCGTGAAATACGAAGGCGCATCATCAGTGGAAGTCGGGCCTACTACGGGCTCCAGAAGAAACTGCGGTCGAAAAAGATTCGCCACCGCACCAAATGTGTCATGTACAAGACGCTTATAAGACCGGTTGTCCTCTACGGACATGAAACATGGACAATGCTCGAGGAGGACTTGCAAGCACTCGGAGTATTCGAGAGACGGGTGCTTAGGACCATCTTTGGCGGTGTGCAAGAAGACGGTGTGTGGCGGCGAAGAATGAACCATGAGCTCGCCCAACTCTACGGCGAACCCAGTATCCAGAAGGTAGCTAAAGCCGGAAGGGTACGATGGGCAGGACATGTTGCAAGAATGCCGGACAGCAACCCTGCAAAGATGGTGTTCGCTTCCGATCCGGCAGGTACGAGACGGCTTGGAGCGCAGCGAGCGAGATGGGCAGACCAGGTGCAGAACGACTTGGCGAGCGTGGGGCGTATCCGAGGATGGAGAGATGCGGCCTCGAACCGTGTATTGTGGCGTCAAATTGTTGATTCAGTGTTATCTGTTTAGATGTTAACTAAATAAATGAAATGAAATGAATGAATAATTCGGAATGGAATGCCTTCTAAGTAAATTTCGAACTTTCGCAAAGAATAGATAATAGCCAGTGTTTCTAGTTCAAAACTATGGTAGCGTGACTCCGCGGAGGTAGTCCGTTTAGAAAAATATGCAACTGGATGCATCTTACCATCGTCTTGCTTCTGCATCAAGATGCCACCGAATCCTTCTGAACTAGCATCACAGTGTAGTTCAGTGTCTCGCGATGGGTTGTAAAGTGCCAGAATAGGAGCCGAAACCAACTTTTCACGTAATGTAATGAAAGCATGTTTGCACTTATCATCAAAATTTACACCTGGTTTTATTAAATTACGCAATGGTAATGAGATGGCAGAAAAAGACGAAACGAATCGACGGAAGTATGAAAACAGCCCAAGACATTTGCTCAATTCTAACCTTATGGCTCACCGTGAAGCCCAATAGTTCAATTTCCGTAAAACAAAACTGACATTTTTTTAGTTTGATCTCTAAACGGAACTCGGCCAACCTACGGAGAACTCTTCCTAATAGTTCATAATGTTCAGCAATCGTATCAGTGGCCAACGTCACGTCGTCCATATAAACCACAACAGAACCATCCTTAATGAATGGTTCTAGAACCATATTTATGAAGCGCTGAAACACTGCTGGGGCATTCCGCAAGGCATCAAAAAGGGATCCAAAAGGCATTTTGACATATTCGTATTGTCCTCCCGGAGTCACGAAAGCTGTAAATGGAACAGAATCTGGTGACATATTTACTTGATGGAATCCACTTTTTAAATCCAGGACGGAGAAATACTTTTTTCCCTCAACTCGTTCCAAGCAGTCATCAATGAGTGGAATAGGGTAGCTGTCCCGGACAGTTATTTTGTTCAATGATCGATAATCAACACACATGCGCCGCTCACCAGATTTCTTCGTTCGTAACACAATCGGAAAGGAATACGGGGAGTTACTGGGTCGGATTACACCAGCCGATAGCAAATCTTCAACAATATGAACCACTTCAACTCTATCAGCATAACTAAGCGGAATGTCGGAAGTCAATTTTAGTTTCATTGCATACGATTGTTGGGTTTCCGGAATAGTACATTTAGATAATTTTGTTTAATAATCTCTAGAAGCTCGTATTGAACTTGCTGCTCTAATTTTGGATTGATATTAATTTCTTCATCGAGTTCAATAGCGTAAATGTCTGGAACAGCAAGGTTGTCAGAATTGTCTTTACAAAGATGAGTCACACAGGTGGGACAACTTCTCATGAAGTTCAAAGATCTTCGGGACATATCGTATACACAATGTAATTTGTTATCCAAAATTTGTATTTCGTTTTCATTTTTTATTTCAATTTTGTATTTATTTGAACGTGTATTAAACAAGATAATGCCAAAGGCTTTTAAAAATGCCCGTCCCAGTAAAATGGGATGGATCATAAAATGATCAGGAACAACATAGAACTTTAACTGCTCAGAATGAGACCCATACGTAACATAAGCCGGAATGACAGCATACGTACATAACGGAAAATTCCCAATACTACGGAATCCTGAGAACTTTTCATCGACTGGAATTAGCTCAATGGGCACTGCGGAACGTTTAACCAGATTGATCGGACTACCCGTGTCAAAAAGAGAAATAAAAGTTCTTAGGGGATGCACTTTTTTGTCAGATAAGAAAGCAACACTTACCAAGTTCAATTCGGAGAGAGCAGCACTCAGTTGCTCCTTGTTCCTGATGACATGTTCGCCGGAACCACAACGGAAACATGAGCCTGGCTCCCGGCGAGGCTCCGTACAACGAGCGGAAATGTGTCCTTTGCCGAAACAGTTGTAGCAACGTAATTCGGAATCGGAAACTTTCTTGATCTGCGGTTTGATACTTCCGGAATATGAAGAGGATGACGTTGCACGAGTCGCACTGGTACGTATTTCGCGAAGCTGCGTATACCGTCGTGCTAGTTGTTTTAGTTCCGTCAAATCCTTAGCTGGGTAAAGTACGGAAATATCAGCAGATCGATCACGGAATCCATCGACGATCATTTGCACTGTTTGAGCTTCGTCAATTGCAGTCTCCTGCATCTTTAGGATGTAGCCCATCACCGATGTCTTGCAACTGGAGAAAGTGGTTTTCCGGAGCCGGTCGATGATTTCTGTCACCGTGAATGTGTGGCCGAAGTTTAGAAGAAAACTGTTACGAAATTGAGCGTACGTGATAGAACGGTCCACACGCAAAAATCATTCAGCTTATGTACCCGGTCTCATTAGCCTACGAATACACTTCAGCCGGAAAGTAGCATCTCCTCCCACTGAATCGCATGCTCTTTCAAAGTCGTCCAACCATCTCTCGGGAACATACGAATCACTACCGGTAAACAATGACACAAGGCACATTACATCCTGGAACTCCGGTGGTCGAACAAACGCCTCGTTGCGAGCTAGTTCTTGACGCAAATCTGCAATTTGCTTCTTCTTCTTCTTTAGAATCCGAATCTCGTCATCTAATGCCTCCTCCTCGTCACCATCCGATCCAGATGGACCTTCTTCTTGTTCCTCGTCCTTTTCCTCTGGATCATTTGCGATCTGATTAGCCGGATGGCTGTCGTATAAAACATGTAGGTGCCGAATGGTCGCCGTTGCTGGAATATCGACTTCATGCTCCTGCAGCCACTCAAGGAGCTCCTCCTTGTTCATCCGCATGGCCATCGTGAGCGTCAAAAAATCTTCGATCCCACTTCTGAGGATGTGATAACTAGAACACGCGGTCTTACTTTTCGTGGTTTTACACTTATTTTATTTTCACGACTGCGCGTGTCGGTTGCCGGATTAGAAGTGATACAGGAAGTACTTTCTAGATAATACAAAAAGGTGGGACTTTTGACATACATAATACACTGAACAAAATAATCAAATTGAGAAACACACTTATCGGAAACAACACATAATTGAAGGAAATACAGATTATAATAAAACACGGAAACGGAATACTACAAACATTTAGTTTTTAAAACAGAAGATTTTGTTCTGCGGCGCAGCCAACATTTTTGTTAATACACGACGGTACAAGACAGGGCCCTCCTTAGCCGTGCGGTAAGACGCGTGGCTACAAAGCAAGACCATGCTGAGGGTGGCTGGGTTCGATTCCCGGTGCCGGTCTAGACAATTTTCGGATTGGAAATTGTCTCGACTTCCCTTCGCATAAAAGTATCATCGTGTTAGCCTCATGATATACGAATGCAAAAATGGTAAACTTGGCTTAGAAACCTCGCAGTTAATAACTGTGGAAGTGCTTAATGAACACTAAGCTGCGAGGCGGCTCTGTCCCAGTGTGGGGATGTAATGCCAATAAAAAGAACAAGACAGTATGGTTCAAGTTTAAATTAGTTTCGAATCTCCGCGGAATTCCGTTAAATATCGTTAAAAGCTAGTTTTTTATAGCGATTTTTTTTAATTTTACGAATCGAAACGAAATCAAGAAATCAGATTTTGGCATGCTCAAACTCCGCGGAATTTAGTTTCGAACCACCTGTAACGACATTTTTCTAAATACCGCATATGCTTAAAAAAAGGAACTGTTCGGCACTTCATTTTGTAGCTCCCATTTTCATCCCATCAAAAGCTCAGCCATGAAAAGGTATTCGATTTGTTTCTTATTTTTGTGTTTTTTTACAGCAGTGATCACGCATGTTCGCAAAAAAAAGCGACAAGACTGGTGCTGTATTTCTTTCTTTTGCGATGAGATGAATATATGTTCAGTGAGATGAAAAACGGAACAGTTCCCCTATTTAGTAGCAGAGCTTAGGGTGGCGATCTTGCCTCACTTTCACAAAAGGGTAATTTTCTCGCGCTGTGAGATAAGAAGTTGTTTGAATATTCAGTAACACGTGGTAACACCATCATTGGCATCATTAGTTTTCAGGATACCAGCCAGGAATGCCTGTCGTTTCCCTTTTACTAGTGTGAAACGCAATACAAACAAACACCTAAGTAAAACGTTGTTCTATGGGATTTCTCAATTTCTATAGCACACAATTGTCTCTAAAATATTCAACTATACACGTTTTTAATTATAACTTTTCGGATCTATAACCAATCACATCGCCACAACTAAATACAGTTTCTCACAAAAAGGATCTCCAACATGAACTGAAATTACTAAATTGCTATCCCTAGCACTGGGTCATAAAAAAATTATGATACGATCACGATCATAAACTGCCGTCGCTGAACACATTCGAGTAGTGACAATGCAAATGAGTAGTAAATGCATTAAATTGTTCTAATTCGTCGGAATCAGATTCCACTACGTCCTCTTATCCAGGCTATGTCAAAGTTCGTTCGAAGAAGTTTAATATAAATTTCCCTGAGATGAACGGCCTTTGGCGTGGAAGTGGGATCAGCTTTTAAGTTTGGAATAAGATTTGTTCAATATACATAACACGTTCCAATCAAGCTGGTTAGTTGATCCGCATGAGACGGAGCAAAGATGGATCACTCTCCACAATACTGAATATAATAACATGCTCAGCGTTTGAAATAAGCGATACACCTTTCACTCCAATGGATAACGAGACCAGCTCATTGAATTCAAAAACCTTCTATAATATACACCGCGGTCAAAGTTTCGAATTTTAAGCCCTATAAAAAATCTAGATTTTACCTTAACGTTACATTAGAAATCCTTTTCCGCCTGTGATTGATTTGTGATCCAGCTTTTCTTGCTCCGAAAGCCAAGCCATCTGTGAATGATAAAAGACAAAAACATTTTAGAATCTCTGTCTGTCAATGATAAATTGATTTTTCATCAACCGAACCTTTTGTCTATGTTGTCGAGCGGCAGCTTCACATCTATCCAAAACCATTTTTTCAGTAAGCACTCCTTGCTCAGAAGCATAGCAAGCAGCCTGCCACGACACGCCCAATTTTGAAATCTCGCGACCCGACATTCCTTCGCACAGTTCCGCCATTTTACTACACACGGCACTGTAGTCCCATTGTTCTACTTTGAATCGTCTGTAAGTAGGTAAAATAAAGTTACATTTCTTTATAATTATGTCGCAGTATACTTAACAGTGCTAGAAAAACTTACTTCTTGCCCTCAGACGCAGGTTGCAACACAAACTTGTCAAAGTACAACCGAATCAATCGTTCACGCTCCTCAATGCCTGGAAGGACGAACTCGACCATCTCGTCCAGACGATCATTGATGGCATAATCGAATTGTTCAGGTGTATTCGATGCCAGCACCAGCATAAACCTTGGATTCTGCTCACCGGTTCGATAGAGGAAAGCGTTCAGAGCCGAACGCAACTCTTCGGAAATTTGTTCCGATGACCGTTTCCTCAAGAAGGCGTCCGCCTCGTCGATAAACAACAGCAATCCCCGTCGACTGGTGTTGGCCCAATCGAACACCTTGTGAATCGCAGTAACAGCGTCGCGGCCCATTGGTCCAACATCACCTCCGGTCATGATGGCGTAATCCATACCCGAGTGGTTGGCCAACTTTTTTGCGAACATGGTTTTACCTGTTCCCGGAGGACCGTGGAAAAGAATATTGCGGAACAAGCCATTGTTGTTCTTTGTATTCTTGGTTGCGATAGCAATATCTCTAAGACGTTCTTCCAACTTTGGTTGAAGTACAACACCTTGTAGAGCGTCTACTGGTTTAGACTTGAACCGATTGAAAGTTTGTATCGGATGACGGGCTGCTTCCAAGATCGAAAATCGAGAAGTCTCATTCACAAGGGATGGCTTTCCTATTCTGGCTTCAATGAAACGAGCCGTCACACCCGTAGCACCCTTAGCGGAATATACTCCCAAGGCGAGTAACGATAGTCCCCCGACTGTAGTGGCCACCTTATTCCAATCGGTTAGCAGCGCTGTGGCACCTTGACCGAGAACTGAACCAGCCGTTTTGATACTTTCCATAACAGTGATGCGATTTTCTTCCGCTTTTAGACGTATCTGTTCCAAAGTCAAATCTCGATTTTCGCGATCAACCTTAGCCTTTGCCCGAAGCTCCGCCTCCAGCAGTTTCATCTTGTTCTTCTCCCTCAATTCCATCTCATGCTCGATAGTCTGTCTTCGCATTGCTTCTTGCTTCGCTACGCTCTCCTCTTGCTTACGAAGGTTCTCTTCCTGCACTCGCTGTTGCTGAGCAAGTTGCTCTTCGTATCGCTTCCGGGCTAGCTGATCCTGATACTGTGCCCTCTGCTGCTGATGTTTCGTCTCTTCGGCAAGCGTTTTACGTCGCTCTTCATGGTCTACGCGTTTTTGTTCAACTTTGGAGGCTTCTATATGAGCTTCGTATTCCTTGACTTTAGTTGCATATTCCTGCTGTCTTGTCGCCTCTTGCAATTTTGACAATTCCAGCGCTTCTCGAGCATGCTCTAAAAAAAAATAAAGCAATTTCAACAAATCGCTAATTTAATAAAAGGAAATAGTTGAATAAACTAATGGAGTTGATTATTTTGCAAGTCAAATTTAGTGCAGATATTACTGGCAAAAGTATTTGAAGGCCTGAAAACCTTTACTTTGAACGGGGGTGTTATCAACTTTGAGCTGTGTACCTAATCATGATTGTCTTCTATAGAGCAGGAAGAAGGATATATAGAAAAAAAATATTCAAACCCTAAGGATATTTTAAAAGTAAATGATTTGATTCCCATTCATCGTTTTCTCGATCGTTGGACATTTCTGAACTCCAAACTCCGAATGTAGTTATTAAGCTAGTATTCTATTACGATTATTGCCATCTTTACGCAATTACGCAACAGTAACATCACTCACTTGATCTCTCCAGCGTACGGGCGGCTTCCGCAGCTCGCTCTAGGGCCGAAGAATCGAACCGATATGCTTCCATTGCTTTGCGCTCAGCCTTGGTCAAATTCACATCACCTGCTGCTTGGCCAGCTGAGCTGGGATCCGGCGGGGCACCAACATCAGCTCCTGACGGAGCCTGAGGAACTTGACTTTTGTACCCGAATAACCACGACATTTCAACTCGTAACTCGTAACGGAATAGAAGCTGAACGAGATATCGAAAGTCAGCACAGCAAATGAACAGGATATTCCACGAAAAAGGAACCGCAGATGTTGGATTATGATGAAATTAAAATGCAGACACGGTAACTAACCGGAGAAGACCGAGAGATGAAAACTCACACGAGGACCGCCGCACGCAAAGTTGAAATTTGAAAACGTCAAAATGACAGTTGAATTGTTTTCGTTGGATGAATCGTGAATTAGATATCTTTCGGTTTACACGCACAGCTGGAAGTATGCTCTTTTGGGCAGAAATACACTCTTTTGCGGGAAAATATGGGACTACCCACAAAAGGAGTAAAATATGATGCATAAAACGTATAATTTTTACACACTTTTCCTGATTTTATGCGCATAAATGTTAATCATTTGTGAATAAAAGATAGTCATAAAAAAAAATAATATATATTCCTTTTTGTGTGTAGTCCCATTCTCCCACGAAAGAGCAAAGTACGCTAAGGCTTTGGTCCGATTCGTGAATTAAAATCGAATTAAACTTAAAAGTAACAGTTCGGAAATTATGAAATCCCCCGCTCATAAGAATGGCTGGTGCTACCCAGCAAGACCAACAAAACATCTATCAAAAATGATTCAATATCTGTCAAAAGTAATCTTGCTCTGCGAGCAGGGTTATTTGGAAATTTTTGAACTGTCACCGCAGACAGACGTTTAAGTTCATACATTTGAATTCGATTTTCTTGTGTAAATTTTCAAATTTAAATACGTTGGAATTGCATAGCACGCTAGCGCCGCCTATACAACTTATTGCTACATGAAAACTGACGTTTTGCCATATCGCCTTCTACCTCACCCACGTTTGCCACCCACCGAACCATGGAAGCAAAACAGAAACACTCAACAAAGATCTCCCGCACGGCCGCAAAAATAATTTTTATCTGAACGACTTTACAATCGACTTTAACAATGTAGCTAAGGGAATCACTTTACTAGCAATTCTAGCCACGATATGGTAAGGAAATTGTGAAGCTGCGTGGATGCTGTTACCATCTTTTCGGAACTTCCGCGTTGATTGTTTTACATAGATCCTTTCACATGCGTGTTTTTTGGCGATTGTGATTCAAAACATGTGCCTGGACGGAAAATCGTAGATTTTTTCCATTGCAAAACTAACGAATAGTCCAGTCAAGTAGGGCATGGAAAAGAATTTAAAAATCAAAAATGAAATAACCCCTCCTGAGTAACAAATATCATCTCTGGCGTGCTAGCATTTTTAGATTCATTTTCAAAAGCGCGTGTGTGCGTGATCATGCATTTTTATTAAGAGTCCCATCGAGCAGATCCGATCAAGAAACTAAAAGATTTTGACGAAATCAAAAATCAAAACAAAACGACAAATAACGTTTGCCGGGTTTGCCGTTTTGACATGTGGCGCCATCTCTTCGCTTATTGCTACTTGGCAATCCGTCGGCCATGTTTTTTACACAAGTTAGTGAGTCGAACTTGAACGTCTGTCTGCGCTGTCACTTTTAAGTTTAATTCGATTTTGATTCACGAATCGGACCAAAGCCTAATTAGGTTCTGCAGCGTCTGTATCTAACCTCAAACTGATGACAGATTAGTAGTACTTCGCGTTGGACTCGGGGGCAGCCAACCAATCACGAACTCGAACCTTGTCGGAGTCCTCGTCGGAGTCAGTGGAAAGTACTACTGAACTGTCAAAAAAGTTCATTTGACGAGGACCGAATTCATTTGTGACGTCATGCTGCAGAACCTAATAAGTCAATGCACCGAATGAACACAACGACGTTTGAGACGGGCGCTGTTTACTAAAAATGAACACTTGCATGAACTCGATGAATGAAAAAGTATTCATTCTTAGTAAACAGCGCACCGCTCAAACGTCAATGATGAACTCGGTGCATTGGACCATACTTTATACACGGATAATCTCGGAAACTCATTAATGAGTAAAAAAAGTCCCCATTTAAAGGCTCCTTAAGGTAGCCTCACACCTCGGGAATTTGGTTCGCGGAATTTTTCCCCATGCATTTTTACATATGCGATGTTTTCGGGATTTGGGCACGGAAAATCAAAATTCCGGCCCCATTTAAAATACACGGGGCCAAAAATCCGGCGGAAAATTTTCCCGAGATGTAAGGCAGCCTTTACATCTCGGGAAAATTTTCCGCCGGAATTTGGTCCCTGTGTATTTTAAAGGGGGCCGGGATTTTTATTTTCCGTGCCCAAATTCCAAAAACATCGCATATGCAAAAATACATGGGGAAAAAATCCGCGGACCAAATGAATCGACTGCTTTGAGCGTGCTTACAGCGGCACACTAGGAGTTAACTTTCTGAAATCAGTATGGCGAAAGGCATCTAAGGTTCAATTTCTCAAAATTAAGCACTTTAATCGAAAAAACATTTGGTAGGCGTAGTAGCGGACTCCATCCCTCATAACCGATACCAAATAGTTTTTCATGAAAAGTTCCTAATTTTGAGAAAACCAGCGTTAGATGTCTTTCGCCATACAAATTTCTGGCGGTTAACTCTTGCTGGCTATTTTGTACATATACTATAGCGCCTGGATGTGACTGCGGCGAGTAGAAAATCAGCCACTGCCAATAATTCATTCCCGAGGTGTGAGGCTACCTTAAAGTTGTGGTATGCTCAGAATTTTTTAGAAAAATTTTATAAACAGCTTCGTATACATTCCCGTGGAAATATTTTTGATTATCATCTTTCTGCTTCTTCTTCTTCAATGCAACATCAAAGCGGCAAATGAATAAAAAATAATCAACATGTTTTTCAAAATTTAAAAACCCAAACCGAACATTACTCAAAAATTAAGTTTGATCTTACCGTGTGCATGAAATCAAACTAATTTTACATGCTCGAAAATTCATTCTCGAATCCATCTTTTTTGCAGTAGCCCACCAGTGACAGTTTGTTGTTTCGTTTTTTTCGAACTTCACCGTGCGAGTCGCACACGAACGAGTTCAACTTTCAAACCGAAAACGACCGCCATAAAGTGAAGAAGTATCGCGAAGTGAACGGAAAAGCACACCATCGTACTGCAGACGTCGAAAAAAAACTCACGGTCGAAAAGAGAAAATTTCGGTTTTGCCCTCGAGTGCGACGCAGTGTTTGTAGTTTTTCGTGATAAAACAGGAATATTTCCTACGGACGAGTGTGATTTGCAGAGAAAAAGTGCTGATTTAACCCGTTTTCGGTGCGTTGTGAAGTGAGAAAAGATTTCAAATTTGCTGGCACCGTAAGTTGGGCTCGGTGCCGACATCACTGAGAATGTTCTCCACCAAAAAGGATATTGATCGGCACGTTAAAACGTCGCTAGCGAAATTGCCGGAGCATGAGGTAAGTTTTTTACAATGGAATTAAAAATATTTTAATCGGAAGTAACATTTTTAATGACTTAGTTGGTCTAATTTTGATTCTGGGAAGTTTTTTTTTCTTTTCCGCTGCGACGCTCTGTCGCAACAGTGACGATGAGAGTACAAAAGACCTTGACAGTAGCGGCATTTCGTCATTTTGTGGCTTTGAGGTTATGGTTTCGCAGGGATTGATCGAATCAACATCTCTACATAGGGTAAATGGGTCTAGAGCAGACCCTCTTTTCAAACTCCTTTTTTGTGTGTGTCTTTATTAGAGAATCTTGCAGCCCTAAACTGGATTCAAAATTCCTTTGCGTATTTGTAATTTAATAATAATTATTGTCAATATTATTGTTTGATATGGAAATGCTAATATCATCTTCCAAACTTAGACGTACATGTTCATGATAGAATTAGAGGCGAAAGTATAGAATTGATAGTTCTGTTAGGATACGGCAGGCATGAAGAATGGTTTTTATAGAAGTCGATTTGAAAGCGAGCGAAGGGCAATAGGGTAGAGAACCATTTGGGCAGTACCCCCTATTCCCGTCAGCAACGTTCATTACTCGAGCGCATTACAACTGAATTACTTGTTTTTTAGTACATGGTTAGTTCCTGTCGATATCTAGTGATGTACAAACAATCAAGCCATTTGGTTGGAACGCGGTCGAGTTATTAATGTTACGGACGGGAATAGGGGGTGCTGCCCAAATGGTCTTGCTCCCTATTTGTGATGGCATATATCGCACGACCTTCCTTCTGCTAAGCTCCCGTATGAAGGGGGAGGGAAGAATATCAGTGTGGAAGCTGATATATCTCCACATTAGCTTCCACACTGATATTCTTCCCTCCCCCTTAATACGGGAGCTTGGCAGAAGGAAGGTTGTGCGATATGTGCCATCACAAATATTGCCCTCCGCTCGCTTTCAAATCGACTTCTATAAAAACCATTCTTCATGCCTGCCGTATCCTAACGGAACTATCAATTCTATACTTTTGCCTCTAATTCTATCATGAACATGTACGTCTAAGTTTGGAAGATGATATTAGCATTTCCATATCATTTTAAATCGTTTAACTTTTCACGTAGAAGTAACACACACAAAAATCATTAATTAATTATTGTTTGTTTATTTTCAACGATAACCAGTTAGTATAGGGTTTCTTCATTGGCGTAAATAAGGGGGAGCTAGGGGGGGCTTAGCCCTCCCTAGAAAAAAATTAGCCCCCCTCCTAGGATTTGATAAGTTAGTTGGCAGTGATATCAGTTTCCAACATACACAGGGAATCAATATTCGAGCAACGCCTAACAATATACTCTTTGTCATCAACAGAGTTTGTTACTGACAAACGCACCTAGCGACAAACCTTTATCCGAACCCGAGCACAATATGACAAGAATCATTTGCCTTGCGCGCTCTGATATTTCCGAAAATACGATGCTAATTTTGTAATCATTGTTCGAATCTCGAATATTTCCATAAAACCAGAAACTGTGACAGCATAAAACCGAAATTTTCTCTAGAAATAAAGCAAAATAACGAGATGAAAAGTTAGCAACAAGATTGTCTTCTTTTTTGTTGCTGACAAAAAAATTCGGATCTTTGTCATTATTATCTCCGACAAAAACAAAGCTTTGTCGTTGTTTCTCTTTTGTCGCTTGTTTCGCAAGCGCATTCCAAAAAAATTGATTCCCTGAACATACATATAGCATAATGAATTACCGAAAAAGTTTGAAGACTAAAGAGACACTCATATTCACTCTATCATACTTAATGAAAAGAGTGGAAGTAAAATTAGCTTTTTCTGAATTCTGAGAAAGATTCCCATCAGCATCCGAGAAGGATTCTCATCAGAATCCGAGAAGAATTCTCACTTCAATCTCTAAAGAATTCTTTTCGGATTTATCGAAGTATTCCAATCGTAATCCAGAAGAATTCCTACTGGATTCTTTCCAGTATTGTTAAGCAATATCCTTGGGAATCTGTGAAAAATACCCTTTAAAATCCATGGAGGATTTGCTTTAGAATCTCTCGTTGATTTGCTCCGGAATATCTCCAGATTCGTTTTAAGATTGGTTTAAGAATTCCTTGACAAATCAGAATCCTTCGGCGATTTGCTACGTAATCCTTTGAAGTTTTAATTCGGAGTCTCTCGACGTTTTGCAAATGATCTGCGTTGGGATCTCTAGAAGATAAGGAATCCGGATGACGATTAGCTTCGGAATCCCGCGAAGAATTGCTTCAGAATCATTCGACGTTTCGTTTCGGAATACATCGACGGTTTGCTTAAGAATTTCTCATAGATTTTGTTCAGAGTCCCTTAACGATTTTTTTCTGGAACCATTCGACGATTTGCTTAGAAATCCTTTGATGATTTGCATCGGAAGCTCTCAACGATTTGCTTCAACATCCTTGGAGGATTCCCTTCGGGATCGCTGGAGGATTCTTTTCGAAATAACTGAAGGATTAATTCGGAGTCTCTCGACGATTTTCTTCGAAGTCCATCAACGGATTGCTTCGGAATCCTTCGACGATATGCGTCTTCATCCCTGGAACATTGCTCATGAAACACCTGAAACCATCATATTGGAATTCCTGGAGGGTTTTCGACGAAATCCCTGGAATATTCCCCTTCAAATTCCTGAAATATTCCCGTCGAAATTCCTGGAGGGCGAAGGATCCCTGGAACATTCACGTCGGAATCCTTGAAATTTTTACGTTGGAATTCCTAAAACATTCCCTCCGAAATCTCTGGTAGATTCCCTCCATGATCCCTGGAGGCTCCCATCGGTATTCTTGAAGGATTCATGTCGAAATATCTAGAGATTCCCGTCTGAGTCCCTGGAACGTTCCAGTCAGGATCACTAAAGGATTCTTATCAGAATTCTTGGAAGATTCTCGGCGGAATCCATTGAAAGTTGCACCATTTTTTTTTTTTTTCATTTAAGATAGACAGAATATTTATGAAGTATGCAAATATATCCACTGCCTGACGCTAGTCGAGCGCAATTAAACATAGACTGTGAGTTGTTGCTCACACGTGCACACGTGCACGTGCTTGAGAAAAGAGAATAATATGAATGAGTGTGATGGATCCGCAATTGCCTTAGGTGGTTGGACTGCATTTGTCATATTACCGCTGATAACTTGATGAGATGTTAAAATGTTCGAGAATTTTCAAAAAGAGAAAAAATATAAAGGGGCTATAGCCCCCCCTAGGCATCGGAGGTAGTTACGCCAATGGGTTTCTTACCTCATTCCCGGCCTAACATCCGTACGACTGCATTATTTAATTATTATTGATATTTATGACAGGAAACAACGTTTGCTGAAATTGCTGGGTGGTGTAATACCAACCTGTGAGGCTGTGAGCAACTTGACAGCTCCAGTACATTGTCAGTGAACCCCAAAAAATTGATTCAGGTGGTTCTGTCAAACTTACTTACACTGTTAAAAAAGTTTACACACAAAAGACTTTGAAGTATGCTCTTTTGACTATAAAGTATTCAATGAATTATTGGCAATGGCTGATTTTCTACCCGCCGCTTCCACATCCAGGCGCAAATAGCCAGCCTGAGTTAACCGCCAGAAATTTGTATGGCGAAAGACATCTAACGCGGGTTTTCTCAAAATTAGGAACTTTTCATGAAAAACTATGGTCCAATGCACCGAGTTCATCATTGACGTTTGAGACGGGCGCTGTTTACAAAGAATAAATACTTTTTCATTCATCGAGTTCATGCAAGTGTTCATTTTTAGTAAACAGCGCCCGTCTCAAACGTCATTGTGTTCATTCGGTGCATTGGACCATTTGGTACCGGTTATGAAGAATGGTGTCCGCTACTACGCCTACCAAATATTTTTTCGATTAAGGTGCTTAATTTTGAGAAATCAAACCTTAGATGCCTTTCGCCATACTAATTTCAGAAAGTTAACTCCTAGTGTTCCGCTGTAAGTACGCTCAAAGCAGGCGGTTCATTATGACTTCAAAGTAGCTCTTTCGTGTGAGAATGGGACTACACACAGAAAGGAATAAATATTATGCACAATTATGACTATCTTTTATTCACAAATGATTAACATTTATGCATAAAAACAAGAAAAATGTATAAAACTTATTCTTTTTATGCATCAAATTTTACTCCTTTTGTGGGTAGTCCCATTCTCCCGCAAAAGAGTGTATTTCTCCCCAAAAGAGCATACTTTCTACTGTGCGTGTAGGCTGTGAACCGTTTCACCGATTCGTTTAACTTTTGGTTAAAATTTGACAGTTCGATGGTCATTCCGCTGTGGTTAAAAACAGGGGCGCCTCGTCTATACGTTCACCTGTTCATGGAACAGGTAACCATTTTTAGTTCAGAAGTAGGAAACTATTTCCAATGATGATTTAACATCTTACGAAACAAAAAATTGCGTAGAAAGATCAACTCAACGCCACATGCTTGGCGTACAGTAAAATTGCAGCAAAATATGCGTTTCTCCGACGGAAAACACCACATCACATAGAAAGCTTTTGCCTGTCGTCGTACGATTCATAATAAAGAACCAACAGCAGCGCTGCCAGAAGTCAAATTCAAAGTTTTGCGCCATGACAAATGTTTTGAAATAATTTCCTCCTTGCACGCACAGCTGAAAGTATGCTCTTTTGGGCAGAAATACACTCTTTTCCGGGAGAATGGGACTACCCACAAAAGGAGTAAAATTTTATGCATAAAAAGTTTTACACACTTTTCCTGTTTTTATGCATAAATGTTAATCATTTGTGAATAAAAGATAGTCATAATTGTCCATAATATTTATTCCTTTTTGTGTGTAGTCCCATTCTCCCACGAAAAAGCGTACTTTGAAGTCAAAATTGAATACTTTATTGTCAAAAGAGCATACATATTTCAAAGTCTTTTGTGTGTAAACTTTTTTAGCAGTGTGGTATGCTCACTCGTTCTCCGCGCGCGGAGAACCAGCGTGAGCGTTGCCAGCTTTCTCCGTTTCCTCAATAGAGGTAATAAACTTGATACTAAAGGGGCAGTAGGGACAATATGGACATACGGGGCAATATGAGCCACCCTCATTTTGAGCTTATTAATAAGTTTTATCATGTAAAAGTTATATGATCTTTAAGAGGATGCTACACATGTGCATCAACGTGAAAACCGCATTAAAATTCAATTCAAACATAAAAATAAAATGTAAATTTTCGTTGCATAGGCAAAATTATTATAAGATTTCAAGTTTTAAATAAGGTTTTGACACAAAACTGATTAAAATACAGGTCAAAAATACACCACAATCAAAAGATATATTAAAATTGAATTTTGTGCACACATGTTTATATTGACACAAATCTGAATTTATCATAAAACTTTTTTCCCCAAAACTAGTATCTATGGGGCAATATGGGCATACCTGCATAGATCAAGAAACCTTTCCTTAAAATGCGAACAAGTTCAAATTTCAGTACATAGTCAAATACAAGAATATTATCATATATGTAAAAGATTCATTACGAAAAAATTATAACAGCGCATTATTGCGATAGAAACAGAAAAAATGACCATTGACCAATTGAAATGTGGCTGTTCAAACGGTGAAGAGTGGCAAATCAGTTTAGTCCGCTGTTGTGCAGTTTTTTCATTTTATTTGGTATGGAATACTCACAACTGTTGTAGGAATATCATATTCTTCCATATTACGATACTTTTTTCGCCTAAATAAAGGTTTTGGAAGGGTGGCCCATACTGCCCCAAATGGTGGCTCATATTGCCCCGTATAGTCGGGAACACACATTGAAATCAATACATTTTCAAAAGTGCATTCCAACAATATCCAAACGCATTTTTCGTCATTCATCGACGTAATATGAAAGGTAACATTCTGTAGTATAAGTTAACTACATTTGAACGATGTTTTTTGAGCTTTTCAGCGCTTTTCGGAACGATTTCCTTAGGTGGCCCATATTGCCCCGATCACCCCTACTGTTAGTAAAGTTTATTACCCAGTGGCGTTTCCCTAACCTCAATCTACCTGTGCACTGGATTGAAATTTAAGGAATTTTTGTGCGGAAATGTATAGAATGACTAGATTTTGATTAGTTTAAACGATTCTGATAATTTTATTTTCCATTTGGGCTGTAGAAAGATCAAAATTTTCATTTTTCGGGTCAGTGCACAGGTAAAAAGTGAGGTTACGCGACGCCACTGTTATTACCTCTATTGTTTCCTCACATCATTCTCTTTCGCTTGCGAAGCAGGCACGTTTAGATGCGAGTTCTGCTATGTTGTGCAGGAGTCCAACCCGTTCGACGCGCTGTGAGAACAATCAACGACGCGACGTACGTTCGGTTTAGACTCAGTCGTGTCGGGCTGTGCTTTGCCGAAAGGGCACGCGCGCACGTTTTCGTTAATTGGGATGATTGGGAAAGGTTTGTTTTTCTTTTTTTCTCCTTAATAATATGCATCAAAAACAATTTAGCATCTAGAACAATATTAAAATGTTTCAGTTTTAAAAAGAGACATCAAATAATACTTTTTCACAATTCATCAAAATCAATAAACATAGAGAGAAAGGAAAAGTTTTCACTAAATTTGAAAAGTTAAATAACTGGAAAACATTTCAGCTTCTAAATGTGCGTGTCATAAGACGAGTTTGTACAATCCCATTGAACTCCACCACTTTATTGTATCTTGACAGATACGTATTTCGACCTCAACAGTAAGGCCGTCTTCAGTGTCTCGTACTTGACTCGACTCAAGAGATAGGTGCGTTCCACAATGACAGTTTCATAAACGACAAGCAGAAGAAACGAGACTGCATCTACACTACGAAAACACAACCAAAACAGCAGACCCCCGATTACCCTACTGACATACGCTAATGGCCGCTGACTCTTTCCATGCGGCGTTTGTTTCAATCAGTTGTGAAAACTTCGAGTCTGTGGTTGGCAATGCAAAGAACAATGTTGACGTACTTGGTATGCAAGCAACTGACTTCTTCAAAGCTCATCGTTTTGGAGTATACGATAAACCACTGCAAGCAACGCCCGTACGTGGATTCCATGCGAAAGTGGTGTTTGAAAAAGGCCGTTATGAACTTGGATACGCAAACAATATCAACAGTAAAGACCTCAAATACTCCTAAAAGTTGTTTTCCAAGAAGTAGTTTCGTTTTTCATTGATCTTCCGACGAAGAAATCAAGCTCTATCTGGAATTAGGGGGAATGTCGCAAGAGAGGATTCTCTTCTTCGACTTCCCCTCTTTTATATAAAAGTGACAAGCAGCAGATTTCTTTGTGGTTTATCATCTCAGAATGATAGAAAACAATGCAATCTTGCGTTCTGAGGTGATAAACTGCAAAGAAATCCCCTGCTTGTCACTTTTATTCGAAAGAGAGGAAGTCGACGAAGAGAATTCTCTCTTTTTTACGGCCCTTGAATATTTTAATTATGTCACAGTTTTATATCGCCTTCTCCCAAAAGGCCGTTCACGTTTTACTTGGAGAGGTTCTAGACAATATAATACCTACCCTATATGGACAACCGTCCATATAAATTCTGAAAGTAGGGAAAGACCTTGCATACTTACCAGCCACCCTTCTAATCTACCCACGTGGATTGTAGATGACCCTAAAAGTATGGTATATTTTATGGACGGTCTCAGGACACATCACGCAGTGCCATGTGTCTTTTTGTGTGATTGTTATATTTTTTGTAGTGTGTCAAATATGCGTCCATTTATCCCGGTGTGACAAGTATGCGCCCATTTGTTCGAATGTGACAAATTGACTTCAGATTTCTTTCGAGTTTTCTAGAATAAAACCTCTGTTTTGACAAAATATTTCAAAAATACGTATCAAATTATGACGATAGACATCAAAACCTCAAAAATGTTAAAATGTAACATGTGACATTTATGCGTCCGATAGCAGCGCATAACATGGACATTTATAAAGAATTCGCAGATAGAATATGTTTTGTGAAGAACTAACTGATGGGTGAACTGGGTTGGACATACAACATAGGAGGGAAGTAACGTTATTATATAAATGTAAACGGGAGATGTCGCTTTTTAAAATAGCTTATAAAAATCTAATTCAAAATGGGTGATTCATCCTGTTCCATCAACTGTGAACGCACCCTCGTCCCAACGAGCTCAATGGAACTCACCATCACTACAGCAGCGAGATGAAGATAGTGAAGTAGAGAAACGTCAGACACGTTCAATGAGTAAGAGATAGATGGGTAGTTAGATAACAATAATAAAACCATAACAGAGTCGTTGAAAGTAATTGGATTAGATTGGCTAAAATTATTAGTTTTTCACATATTGATCTGCTATTTTTCTTGGCACTAGATTAGTTTACGTGCAATTTGCTTAGCTTAAACGAATAGGAAGTGGATTATTGAGAAAATAACATATATAGCAGGTAAACAAAAGAAATAAAAACCTACGATAAACCTAATGTGTAAGAAACACAAACTTATCCTAAACTTATCATAGATAGGAGGATCACAGTTCAGTCCAAGACAAAAGCTCAAACATAGTTTGTAATCTTGAGCATATAGCAAGGTAACTACGATTAAGTTGATTGGAACATTTATAGCATAATCAATAATACATAACAAACAGGTATTGAAAGCTACCGTACGAGACCGCATTCCGGACGTAACGGACTAGACGAAGACACTAAACGTGAGTAACTATACAAGCCAACAGACATTGTACTGCGAATTGCTCATGTTTTATGTATTTAAACTATTAATAGGGAAAATTTAACAATACAAACCGTGAAATACTTACTTCGGCGAGTTTTGTTTAAATTATCGGAAATCTATTACGTCTTGTTGCCACCTTTGGGAACACATCCTTTTGATTTTTAATTTTGTATACACAGAAAAAAAATGTTGCGGTGGAAATCATTCTGAGGGTTATTTTAATAAACCCGTTTGATTTTGACATGCGCGCAGTAAAAATCAACTGTGGTTCTTGCGAAATAGTGTTACCTGAACTGAATCAGTGGTGCATTTTTTCTGAAACAATGGATAATTATTCATAATAGTTTCAACAACAAGGCATAGTGAAACGAAAATGACGAAACAAAAAACATGGTTTCTACGGAGGAAAAGTGTGGCTATGAAGGATGACCCATTGTTTATGTTTCGTAGCGCCATCTGCGATTTGCAAGTGAGTACGCGAAACTAAGGCGAAATGTCAAGTTGTGGGGGGGGTGTGTAATACTGCAATGGAATCCACATCTGCCTAAAAATAGCTATTCTTTCAAAACATCCTTTGAAAAAGCTTTTATTTGATTTTATTTAGCCAGGTGTAACACGTATTTCAGTCACAGTGATTGCTTTTCCGACATACTTCAATTCAATTCCCGGCATAAGCGCTTTTCACTCAATCTCTCAACATCTTTATCTCTCATTATCTCACCTGACGGTAGAAAATGCGACGTAAACAAAAATATGCACGGCACGCGACAACGTGATGCCAGATGGTATTAATCATAATAATGTTTATTTGGTTGAGAAGATATTATATTCACTCATTCAAATTCCCCAAAACATTTTTTTTTCACTTTTTGAAATCGAGAGAATTATAAATAGGGAGCGGGACCATTTGGGCAGCACCCCCTATTCCCGTCCACAACATTAATAACTCGACCGCGTTCCAACCAAATGGCTTGATTGTTTGTACATCACTAGATATCGACAGGAACTAACCATGTACTAAAAAACAAGTAATTCGGTTGTAATGCGCTCGGGAATAGGGGATACTGCCCAAATGGTTCTCTACCCTAACATGATAGCGTCAACGTATTACAGTTTTCCTATTAACGATAAGGGATTATTTTCATACTAAAAAAGGCTCCTGGCCTTTTAGCAGGATGGTGCGGCTAAAAGTTCTTGGGCCGATGTGATCTCCCGAGCAACATATGATTAGGGCCGAAAAGCCAACAATGCTGAACCGAGAAAAATGAGGTTCAACTTTTCTATTATTAATTTATCTCATTGATTGCAGTAGAAACTCATTTCATTACCAAAAACATGTCAATGAGATACGTGAATGGTTATATTATAACAGCAAATTTTTGACGTAGGACTACGTCTGTGTTTTCTATATTGGGGTACACTTTACGATTGCGAAAATCGGGGACCGTCACGAAAATATGATAGACTTTAAACTTTAATATCTAAGCCGTTTCTCGATGGATTTTAAATTTTTTTGGACCATTCGATCAAGGATGAGTCAACGCTTCTTTGTATTTATTCGAAAATACTGATTTTTAACCATTTATTATCGAAAATTCATAAAAAGTTTGGAAATAGGTAAACTAACCAATCACGTACATGCATCACTAGCACAGACATCAAAAATCAATCACTTGCGGGTTTGGATCTAATCCTCAGTTTGAACAAGATTTTACGCATAGCAGACGCATCAAAGCGATCGTAGCGGAGCGCACACAGCATCACGGAGGTGCTAATGACATTTTCAAAGAAAATCCGTCGCATTGGTGGTGGTGCTCGATGTGTTGCTGCAGATCATTCAACCTCAACGAACCAGAATTTCATATGAAGAAAAGGTTGACCATAAAAATAGTACTGTGGCGATCCCGCACCGCCAGTGCCGATGCTGAAAATTGATTACAAATTGTGGTGTCAGTTAGTTGGAAAGGAGCATTGGGAAAAGAAAATTGGTTCTTCTCAGGACCAACATTTTATGAAAAGAAAGAGTTAATTGCAAAAATGGACTGTTTCGGTGGCATCGGTTTTGGCGTGGTAGCTTGGTTGCTGTTAGTGATTCCATCCATCGGCGCGCGCGAGCCATTTTGATCGGAATTCCACAGAAGGCGGTTCGACATTCGATGCAGCGAAGTGGACACAGCAGCACGAAGTGGGTGGCAGTGTGGCCATGCTGCAAGTTTACACGATTGGATTGGATGCAGTTAGTTATTGGAATGGGAATTGGGAAAAGAAAATTGGTTCTTCTCAGGGCCAACATTTTACGAAAAGAAAAAGTTAATTGCGGAAATGGACTGTTTCGGTAGCATCGGGTTTGGCGTGGTAGCTTAGTCGCTGTCGCTTCAGAATCTTGCGAGAAAGTTTCATTGGATTCTTAGAATTTGTCATTCTCCGAACGGTCCGTTGTCTGCGGAATCCCGATCGAAATGGCTCGCACGTGCCGAAAAAGCAGCTTTCTTATACCTAATGAAGTAGCTCCGTTAGCCCCGCCCCTTCATTAATCGTTAAGAGTGCATATTACGTTAACACTCATATCAGATCACAAAGAGGCGGGGCTTACTGGTTTAATTTATTAAATACAAGAAAGCTGCTGTTCGGCGCGCGCGAGCCATTTTGATCGGGATTCCACAAAGAGCTTTTCGACATTTAATGCAGCGGAGCGGACACAGCAGCACGAAGGCGTGGGGTGGCAGTGGCAATGCGGAAAATTTATTCCAAATTTTGGAGGCTGAGCGAAAAATCATCAGGTGGCGGTCGGACAGTTTCAACGCAAGGTGCCGGAAAGCGTTTGGATGCAGTTAGTTATTAGAAAGTCGCATTGGGAAATGAAAAATGGTTCTTCTCAGGACCAGAATTTTATGATAAGAAAAGGTTATTGCGAAAATGAATTGTTTCGGTGGGATCGGGTTTGGCGTGGTAGCTTGATTGCTGTTAGTGATTCCATCCATTCAAATTTACTGCATCATCTCCCTCCGATGCGCTATCAAATTCGCTAGTTACGATTGAGTTTTGAACTTTGAAGAAAGTTCATATCGGATTGTCGGATCAACCTTTTGTATAAAGGCCTTTTTGGAGGACATCGTCCTCAAAAATTGACGAAATAAAGGAGAAATAAGCAGTGACGTGAAACCAAACGGAAATATATTTATTTGCAACGTTTGATTTTCGCCCGCGATGTGAGCGTACGTGGCAAAGTAAGGATTGTGATGTCCCCGACTGAAAGCCAGTCGAGTGGCTTTAGCGGCCGATGAGTCATGTTAATTCCACCGTTAGAGATTCAAAGTCCATCCAACTGGGAACAACTAATCGACTTCTTGATTGAGTTGGCCTCCGAGCAGTTTGCTCAATGTTAATAAAACGAGACAAATTATTATGGTAAATACCATCATTTTCGAATAGCTACGTAGTCCTACGTCACCTTTGCGTACAACCCGAGTGGGCTGCACCTTTGAGTTTTTTACGGGGTAAGATCTCTCACGGTTACATTGCCAGCAACAGGCGAATCCTGACCCAACGAATACCTTCCTCATTATCCAACTCCGTGGTACTTATGAGGGTGTCGCTTAGTCGGTGGCCTCTCGTTAAGTAAGTACCACATCAACACTTCCAGGACAGGACAGGAACCCTAGTTACGGTGAAAATGGGCGAGGCCAAGAGGTGTAATGCTTTTGTTATTTTTGTTTAAGACTGGAATCAAGGATCACCCCCCTCCTTGATTTCTGATAGCATTCTAGGATATCAAAATTAAAATATGAGTATCACTAGTGTAGTGTCCAATCTACGAATTACATCGTAACAATGCTAATGGTTTGATGATACATGATTAAATGTATTCTAAGAGTGAAATCAGTAGTGATTCAGTTTCATTCCAAATTTTCGACCACTATTCTAGTTTGAATCTGGAGCAAAACAAAACAAACTCCCCAGCAGTGTTCCATTTATGTTTTTTAAATTTTCAATTAAATGAAATCATTGTGTTGTGGAAGGCGCCTTAATTGCAAAGTGGGTTGACCCGTAGATTTAATTACGCATTCATACACCAAAACAATTGAAAAATGATCTCGTGATTCATTCGTGGTTCAAAATTTGCAGAAAATAGAACTGAGTTATACCAGTTTTATTTTTTTGACAGTTGACTGGTATAAAATATAAATCTAGAACAGCTGGAAAAAGGAATGTTACTGCTGATTTTACTCCAATATGTTTATAGTGATAGTGATAGTTCTAGTGATACGAACAAATAGGAAGGATTGAAGTGCGTGAGTTTAGAATTCAAGACAAAATTTTCAAAACGACTTATCTGCTTTTGTAAACAAAGATTCAAACGACGATTTGACGAATCAGATAGCTCTCCCACGCAAACCAACGCCACCATTAGGTAGGTGAAGGTTTCCGCTACCTGTTGATGGTGTTGGTTTGCGTGGGAGAGCTATCAGATTCGTCAAATCGTCGTTTGAATCTTTGTTTACAAAAGCAGATAAGTCGTTTTGAAAATTTTGTCTTGAATTGTTGTGAATCACCACAGCTTCAAGCAATAATATCGAGCACTGTGACGATTTTCAGGTAGGTGTTTATTTGATGATACCGTTTTATCAAGTGGAAAGATTCACTCCGGCTCAGTGGTGTTTCAACGAAGAGCAAATGTTTGATATCTACATTTATATTTTTTACTAGCTTTATGTACCCGGCCTTGCTCGGAATTGCCAGTTTGATTCGCAGTTTTTTTTTCACAATCGGAAAATGAATAAACCAATTGGTCAACAGGATAATTGCGTTTTCTTATCGATACTTCATCATTTGATCAGAAGAAGGCAGATTTCATTTGAAAACATTGACTGGTTTTGAAGAAGGGAGCAAACCCATAATCGCCATATTCCGGGCAAACGTTTATTTCTAAAGAAGGAAAAACATCCACCGATGCCTTATTCCGGGCAAACGTCTATTTTAAAGAAGGGATCACATTCACCATCCAGAAGGAAACACATTAATCATTGCTTGTCACTGGGCAACCATAATTTCGATACATGGTTAAATTGATCGATAACTAAACAATACAATAATGGGTTCAGAAGTTAGGCTGGAGCATACCCACAAACATACAAACATTGAGTTTTATATATCCCGGGTACTTATTCAATAGGACGTATGTGATTTTGTAAACAACGATGCATACGTCTATTTGTCAAATATGATGGCACTCCTACGCAAACCAACACAACGAACATGTAGCCGAAACCTCCCCTAGCTGTATGTGGCGATGGTTTGCGTGGGAGTGCTATCAGATTGCAGAAATCAACGTTTAAATTTTTGTTTACAAAATCACATACGTCACATACGTTGAATAAGTATCCGAGATATATAGATAGCTAATAGCTATATGTATTCGGCTTTGCTAGGGACTGAAAAGTAAATTATTCAATTTAATGTCCAATGCTGTAGCACAAAACCCACAGAGGTAGATCTACCGCTCATAGAATTGTTCCTTTGTATCAATCTATTTTTATATATTTGTTTGGCCCTTCTACCTTTTCAATAAACATCTTCCAAAAATAGAGAATAAGTGTACCAAATCTGGTTGTAATTTATCCTGGGAGTTACACTGAATTGCTCATTTTTTAAAGACAACCCCTTCCCCATAACTTCCCTTTTTCCCCAATGACCCTCCCACCTCCTTTGTTATCTTCTCCTTGGGATAGAAAATGTGTACACCAATTTTGGTTGAAATCGGTCCTGGGAGTTAGGTGTTACACTGAATTGCTCTTTTCTAAATACAACCCTTCCCCTTACCATCCCTTTTTCCCAATGATCATACCACCCTTTGTTATTTTCTCCTTAGGATAGAGAATGTGTGTACCAAATTTGGATGAAATCGGTCCAGGGGTTCAAAAGATACACTGAATTGCTTGTTTTCTGAACAATACCTCCCCCAGCCCCTCCCCTCTTTACCAAATTACACTTCCATATGATCGACTACTCTTAGTGAATATGTGTACAAAATTTGGTTGATATGGGTACTGGGGTTGGGAGTTACACTGAATTGCTCGTTTTATAAAGACAACCCCTCCCCCATACCCTCCCTTTTTTACAATGACCGCCCCACCCGCTTTGTTATCTTTTGTTTAGGGTAGAGAATGTTTGTATCAAATTTGGTTGAAATCGGTGCAGGGGTTCAGAATTTACTCTGAATTACCCGTTTTCTGAACCATACCCCTCCCTCCAGATCCCTCCCCCCTTTCAAAGATTACACTCTCATATGGTTGTCTCCTTATATTGAATATGTGTACAAAATTTGATTGAAATCGGCCCTAGGAGATGCAAGTTACACATAATTGTTCGTTTTCTAAACAAAACCCCTCCCCCTTTTCTAAATGACCCTCCCACCCCCTTTGTCAACTTCCCCTGAGGATAGAGAACGTGTGTACCAAATTTGGTTGAATTCGGCCAAGTGGTTCAGAAGTAGTTAGCGAACATACATACATAGATTGATTTTTATATATATAGAAGAAGAAGAAGAAGAAGAAGATAATTGGCTCAATTAGGAGTAAAATAAATTGTGAAAAAATATTGAATATTGGGCGAGATAAATGAGAGACTTTTTCAAAATTATCAGTCATAAACCTACGACTTCCAAACAGTATAAATCATTAGTTTTCTGTGCAGTGAGCCGGGAATCGGGCCCATAGGCCCAAGTAGTGATTTATTCTATACTCAGTCGCATTCTAACGGAATTATTCGAGTTCAGTACATGTTATGTGTGAGGTACTAAAAATAGGTAGACCTTTTTCCCAATGCACTAGATCATTTTGATATCAATTTCGAGTGACATTTATTATAAATATTTCTCGGGAACTTTTTCAAATCGGCGTATGTAACATTTTGATCAAGCTGAGAAAATGAGCTTGAAAGTTTTCAGATTTCATTTTTATTCCTATTTAGAAACTAATCATTTTTATTGCAATTGAATACACCTCAACGATACATTATGAAAAGGTTCATCGTCACTGACCTTGAAATCTGCACTGCGTGTGAACATTTCAGTTATTTTGATAAAAATATATGTTACAACGTTCTGCACCAGATAAATCACATACGTCGTTTTGATACGTCAGTATGACGAGGTCATGCTACTTTCGTCGAAATGTTACGCTGCTCCGTACGCTGCATTGTTGATACGTCGAAATGTTGCGTCAAGTTGAAACGTTTCACGCACATGCGACAAAAAAATTGCAACACTTACAACACGACGTAACAACATTTGCTGCAGAAAAACAACGTAAAATGTTTTCTTAACGAAAATCAGAATATTTAAGCGACATGCTTAATTTTGAAATCAGTGATGAAAAAGTACAAGCAGATGCACGTTTTAAACTATTTAGTTGTTCGAAAAAACTTTTTAAAGTACATTTTCTGCTAAGCGGTGTATGTGCAATATTTTCAACAATGATGTTACACCGTTTTGCAAAATATTGATTTACATTTTTAAAAACACATTTTCATGTAGCTTTGAAGATATACACATTTTTAGATGAATTTGATGCCATATGCTGTTGAAAACGGGTTTGTTTACAATTTGCGACATACGTCGTTTTGAAAAAGTACCCGAGATTTAGTTCAATCAAAGTTAATTGCTTATTTTCCGGGTACTGGGCCACCTGACTTGGACCTTAATTTACTATGTTCTGAAAACTCAGATGTGTATATGTGCATTATGTGGAATATTTTGATTTAAAAAAGGTATTGAGGTAGCCACTTTCCTTCGATGGAACTCAAACACACGACCCTCAGTATGCCGGGGAAGGTTCTTATACGTTCGAGTACAAATGAAACGCGAATATCTGCATAACTCGAGAATTATTCGAGCAAATGAAACCAAAATTGACATGTCGAGGTTTTGGAAGACAAGAAATGTTTCTACGATGGTTCAATTTCCTTTCCGCTCTAGAAGGAAGCTCCCATGCTATTGATACACACATTTCTGCCAATTTATTAAAAAAATAATTTCCAGATTTCTATATGCATATTATTCGGCAACTTGGCCGTACGAAAATATCTTGGCTGTGCATATGCTAAGCACATGTTTTGGAATGCACAAATTAATATGAAATTTGCGAAAAAGCATCCACGTGTCTTGGAGTGACTCGAAACCTCAACCTCCTACTCTCTCCTAGATAGGCAATAATTTTACGAAAATTTTAAAAACTTCTTCAGCTACTCAGGAAGGACTTCTTTGAAATAGTTTGAATAAGATCAAATAGAGAATTGAATATGGGGTCTTCAGTAGCCTTGCGAGCAAAGGCGTAGGATTGCCAATCCGGAAATGGCGAGTTCGATTCTCAGTCCGGTCTAGGATGTTTTCGGGTTGGAAACTTTCTCGACATCCTGGACATAGTGTATCCATTGTACTTGCTTACACATGCTTGCACATGCAAAATCACTGACATTGTCACTAAACATGTCAGAAGGTAGCCCACGTCGACTTACAAAGCGGTGCAGGTCGGCTATGAAAGAACTTGTAATAAGGTTTGACACAAATTCGAAGTGGATGCATTTTGTCGTGATGCATACGTTTCCTTTTTCGTATTGTGGCTTCCTGGAATGTCGATAGGTCCGGCAAAATCGATTCCTGTTCGGTAGAAAGTATATGCTTGTGTCACTATAGTCTATATTTTGGCAAATTTCCCATGTAGATTTTGGTTTCTCCTGGTCTAGCCTTGAAGCAACGAATGCACTTTTGAAGTTGATGCCGAATAGCGTTCCGGCCGTTTAGGATCCACAATCTTTGCCTCATGATGGAAAGTGTACTGCTAGGACCCACGTGCAGATTCTCATAGCGGGTGGCTTCGATTAACAGCTTTATCACGGGATGTTCTGCAGAGGAAGGATCGGTGGATGTTTCTGTTCGAAGGTAACGCTGGCATATTTTATTCTACCGTTTACACGCAGAATTCCATTAGCGTCGACCCAAGATTTTAGTGTTCGTAGTCTTCCAACATAACGCTCACCTTAAAAAAAGACAGAATCACCGTCTTCGACCAGAGGTCGCACAGACCGAACACTTTAACATCTAGCTTGAGACAACGGACAGGACATTTACACAACACCCAGTGGACCAGTGGAGAGCTTTTCGCTTTACGAAAAGTTTTCTCCTTACCGGGGTGGGAATCGAACCCACACTCCACAGCACATGCGTCTAGACGCTTGACGTCGCTAACCGCACGACCACGAAGCCCACGAATATCGCTCACCTTGACCAATGATCTGAATCTGCTAAATATATGCGTACTTCGTGACGTTATCGGATGTTCTGCGCCTCTTATTTATAAATCTAATCACGTTTGACATAACCCGTTGTAGCTTTCTGAACTTGTGAATTTGGTTAGAATTGAAGATCGTTGTAAGCGTCATCACTCGTCGTACTTCAGGTAGGTCTTCTGAAGACTTCAACTTCACCCACAGATTCTGCAAACGTTGTATAGCTAAATCAACCAACCAAGCTAATATGGTTCAACGCACCATTTTCTTCATAACTTCGCAATGACCGTGATTATATTCAATAGACACGACGGTTTGTCCCCCGTCGAATGCAACTTGTTGCGAGAAAATTGGTTAAGAATTACTATATGAAAAAGTGGGTGATGTTTTTCGGGTTTCGTGCACACACACGGACCGACAGACATTTGTTCATGGGTCTCCGAGACTTCTATAAAAATTTCGATTTTGGAGTACGAGAAAGGCAAAACCCAACTTAATTCACCGAGTAGTGATACTGCCTTTCTCGCATTTAGCCAAGACACCAACCTTATATGATGCTAATATGGTTCAATGTATCATTGTCTTTATAACTTTTAAACGCAACGGCCGACCGTTATCAAACTCAATAGTGATCAACTAGGCTTTGCACCCTGTCGAAAGAAACTTGTTGCTGGAAAATTGATGATGATTAGTACTATATAAAAAGTTGTCTAATGTTTTTCTTAGCTTTCGTTAACATACATACACACACATACACACGGACAGGCAGACATCTGCTCAGCTCGTCAAGCTGAGTCGATTGGTATATAACACTATGGATCTCTGAGACTTATATAAAAAGTTTGTTTTCAGAATGTAATGATAGCCTTTCGGTACAACTTTGTTGTACCGAAAGGCTATCATTAGCAAAAAGATGAACCATACCAAAGAGGTTGGTGTCTTGGCTAAATGCAAGGAAAGCAGTACCCAAGGCAGTAGGTACCACTACTAGGTGTATATGTATTAGGCATAAACCGCTAATTCAGGGTAACTATTTATTTTTATTTTTTTAAATCTATTTTCAGAAATTTCTACGAGGTTTGGCGATAGCTCGACAATATTTCAAACTAGGCGAGTACAGCAGTGCTGAGCATTGGCTTTCCTGTTTCCTCACGGTGCAAGAGGACAGCGCTCCCGGTCATAAACTTCTTGGGCAATGTTACGAGAAGCAGAAAAAAATCGACAGAGCAATCACCTCATATCAACGGTCTCTTCAACTGGATTCCAAACAAACCGGATTGATCACGGAAGTTTGTAAACTATTGTTGTCGGATGATAACTTTAGTAAAAATCTTTCGAAAGCTAAGCACTGGTGCGATCTCGCCGAAACGGAACGCATCAACCATGAAGCCGTACTGAATCTGAAACTTAAAGTGGCAAATAAAGACACCACTACTGACAACAAGCTGATTAAGGAGATTATTCTCAAAGAAATCGTAGCTCGTCCTCTGGATCCGGGTCTGCGAATACGCCTTGTGAAGCATTTCATAGAGGAGAAAAGGATGGACGATGCTTTCAAATATTGCTTTGATATAGAAATGAAGTTTACCGAAACGTTCCAACAGTCGATCGAATGGACCAATGCCATCTCATCCATGTTGACCAAGTACGTTGAACAGAACGTCAACACCTACCAATCGAATTGGAACTACTGGCTTCTGTCCATTTTAACCCTTGACCGCCAAATTTACCTCAACCTTTTGGCTGATTCGTCACTTCAATCAATCAAGCAGAGTAACCTGAAAGAAATAGCCACACTCTTGTTTGAACTGGACCAGACCCTACGCAAATTTGCCGACAAAGGGCGAAATGCGTGTCCAAATAAACAGCTTGCCGAGGAATTTCTCCGCCACTACCGTGGCCAGCTACTGCTTCACTCATCTTCTCTACTCTTTAAGCATGAGAAGCAAGGCAGCGGCAAAGCGCGAGATGTGACTACGAAATGTTTGCCGCTCCTGTTCCTGGCATATCAGTGTGGCGTTCCGGACTCGGACGAACCATGGCTGAAGCACACCAACGACATCACGCGGGGATTGGTAGCTTACTGGAACAAACAGGCCAGTTTTCGGTGCTGTCAGGCCGGCGGAACGATACTATCTTGCATTGACGAAAGTGTGGACGCGTCGGTGATTGCTCAGATCCAAAGTGTGACGGAGAGTAAAATTTGGAATACCGCGGAAGATCTGGTCAATCAGGTAAGACTTTACGTTTATAAAATCATATCTCGGAGAATTGTGCTATTTCGAATCGAGTGTTGGTCACCGCAGGATGTGTCCCAAGGTTGCGATTTGCACAATTCTTCCAGTTATGATAAAACTTCATTAACACAATGAAATATTTTCCATTATTTTTAGGTTCGCCAGTTTTGCTCCGATGTCGGTTGGAAGAAACACGTTTTCCGTGCGTTGTACAGCAATAATGGGGATCACGTTTCAAAAATGTCATCTTCCTATTTTATGCAGAGCGGTTCCATTGGCGAGCCTCAGTATGTGCTCCCTAAGCGAGAACATATGCAAATGTATCTGGAGATCGCCCAATACCTGTACCCGTCTTCGCTGGCTTACCAAATCTATCTGGGTCTCGGCGTAGAAGACTTATCCGAACTGAAATGCAAATCGTTCAAAGGACTGAACTTTTCTACCAACAATTTGGACAATTGTAACGTTGAAACCCTAAATCAACTGGATGTGGATTGTTTCCTATACTGCTCGATTTTGGTAGCGAAAAGTTGCATGGAAGGAGAAAGGAAATATCAGGACAAAATCGATACTGGCAAACCCATAATCCTGCCTGCGCCCATCATGATTCCTACGCTATGTGAGGAGAATAAGCTGGATTGGTGGAACGCAGCAAGTGCCATTTTCAAGAACACAAAAATGGATAATATGTCTTCGAACAAGCAGCTGCTCCAACATGGCATCCAGGCAGTAAGAGGGACCGGAACACCGATAACGGATGTACTTGTTCTGCTTAAGCTGGGGAAGATTCTGGCGAAGCGTGTCACCTCCGCAATGGTACCAGAAGAGAGACGTCAGTTAGAGCTACGAACCGAAAGTGTTTACAAGGCGGGGGTTCTTTTGTGGAAAATGCGAAACGAAGCTTCGTTCAGTAGCACCAACATCTTCTTCAAGTATGGTATTGAATCGTTTGATTGCAGCCAAGAAGCGGTAAAGCTTGCCGAGGAAGCTCTGACCTACCTGGCTGGTGCATACTTCAGGCATGGGCGATACGAAGAATTCACGCACGATTTTGGAGGTATTCCATTACCATTTGCTGCTTATTTCAGAGCTGAAGCTTTTAAAAAATTGGATGAGTCGAGTAAGACGCCCCTGAAAACGAAGAAGTTTTACAGTGAAAGGGCTCGGGATTGTATGAAACAAACTCAAAAATATTTAGAGCTGCCCTACATTGAAAAAAGCCATCCTTTGCATTTCGTTGTTCATAGTGAAATCAAGCGTTTACAGTTCAACGATTCTATGGACGGAAGCTTGAACACCTCTCTCAATGGCTTCGGTACTGCTGGCGGTATTGATGACAGTGATCACTTCCAATCTTTCAGCTCTTCGACCAACACTGGGTTGAACAGATCGGAACGCGAGGCTGCTAATTTTTCCGCCAAGACCAATGAGTTGGAAAATCTGATTCGAAAGATGATGGAGACACTGAACATTGTGAAGGAGGACGTGTTGAACATAAGAAACGATGTGGGTGACATGCAGGAGCGGCTGGTGAAGATCGAAGAAAACATTCATAAGAAGCCTGCTGAAGATGATGCAAATAGAGCGGCTTCCGTGTTAAATGATCTGTACATTTTGGATGAATTGCAAAATCCCTCTTTCGCAAGCCAAGCAGCATATAATCCACCAATGCAGCAACTAACACCTAATATGGGCCCATCACATAATCGTTTACCTCCTGCTCATTCCGCAGCTGCGGCGGCGGCGGCAGCAGTGGCTATGCAACAAACAAATGCTGCTTACCAGCAATTTTACAACACATCTTATCCAATGTACATGCAACAGTATGCCCAACAACAAGGTCGCGCACAGATAGGATCCATTGCTTCACCCATGCATACTTATCCGGACAATAATCTTTTGGTACAAGCTTCTTCAGCTCCTTATTATCAGCAACAGCAGCCTTCCCTTCCACCAGTGGCACTGCCAACTCCACAAGTTCCTGTAGCAATCCCAAAAGGTTCATCGCTGATTGAACAGGCCCTTCAAACACCCACCCTCCTTAACACTTGGAATTCCACCTACAATTCTGCAATTCCAGCAACTTCAATGGCTCCACCGCTGGCCACTAGTTCAACTCCTCTGGAAAAAGCAGCGCCAGTCAATGTAGTAATAACCAACTCCGATCCTTTACCAACTAACATTTCGGTTGGAACTACGCAACCAATGTACAGCGTCACGATTCCACCACAACACATCAAACATAGCGTTGTTGGCAATACTCCAACGGTCACGCCAGTGGTCCCTTCGTCTGTACCAGTCGCTCTTCCTGCCTCGGGTATAGAAAATATCTCTCCGGTTGAACAACAGCCAATTAACACCAAATTCCCAATTCCAGCTCCGAAGGCAACATTGCCGACAACCATTATGCCGGGAATGTTCAGTCAAAGCATCAACTCATCTTTGACACTAAACACCAGCACTGCGGAACCTGAAGAAGACAACGACGAGGAGGATTCCGCCAATGTGTCTGGAGAGTACGATCCTCGGCCAGACTTCAAACCAATCATCGCCCTTCCAGATGAAATCGAAGTGAAAACCGGCGAAGAAGATGAAGAACAGATATTTTGCGGTAGGTCCAAGCTATTGCGGATGGTTGATAAGGAGTGGAAAGAAAGAGGGCTGGGCGATCTAAAAATTCTCAAAAGCAAAACCGACCCGTCCAAGTATAGAATCGTTATGAGGCGAGAGCAAGTTCATAAGATTGCCGCCAATCATTCGATTTCACCGGAATTGATTATCAAACCGATGGAGAAGAATAACAAATGTTACACTTGGGCCGCAATGGACTTCGCTGACGAGGAACCTAGAAAGGAAACGTTCTGCGCACGGTTTGCGAGTGTGGAACTGGCCAAAGAATTCTATGATAAATTTAACGATGCTAAAAATGAGATAAACAAGCTGAAAAAACAGAAGGAAAATGCCGCAGCTACTCCCAACTTTGCATTCAGTACCCCTAAACCAGATACGTCATCAACCGCTACTAACAAATCATCATTTGCTGCAACTGTGCCGCCGATAAAACCAATTTTCGGAATGACTACAGTTGCCACAACAACTGCAGCTACGTCTACAACAACAGCTCCAAAACCATTCCAAGGTTTTACATTCACCAATAATTTTACACCTAAAACAACAACGGTCGAGGAAAAGCCAAAAGAACCGACGAAACCGAGTCCTTTTGCATCGTTCAGTTTCGGGGCTAACACGAAAACCGTTACACCTCCATCCGTTGATTCATCAACTGGTCAAAAATCTTTCACTGATATTTATAATAGCTTAAACAAGCTTACTGCTCCGTCGATTATTTCCACACCGGTGAATGTCGTCGCATCCAAGAACCCCGAAACGCAACCTTCGAATACTTCTCTCAACGAAGACGTGGTTGAAGAATTCGTCCCCACCGCAGATTTCAAACCGGTGATTGCGCTACCTGAACTAGTTGAAGTGAAAACAGGCGAAGAAGGCTTTGATTGTGTGTTTGAACACCGAGCAAAAATTTTCCGCATGGACAAAACGGCTAAGGAATGGAAGGAACGTGGTATCGGAAACATCCGAGTGCTGGTAAACAAAGAGGACAACAACGTTGCTCGTTTACTGATGCGGCGGGAGCAGGTGCTGAAGTTGTGCTGCAATCAACTGATTACTAAAGACGTGAAGTTCACTCGTACCGAGAAGAACAACTCTTTGACCTGGGTGGGACACGACTACTCCGAGAATGAGTTGGTGGTCGAAACATTTGCTATTCGCTTCAAGACGGCTGACGTCCGTGATGATTTCCACAACATATTGACAAAGGTACAAGCCGCTATGGGCGATAAGCCACAATCCGATGCAACTTATAAAAAGGAAGACAAGAAAACTGAACCAAAAGGCTTTGGAGATAAGTTCAAACCTAAAGCCGGTTCGTGGACCTGCGAGTCATGTTATCTAACAAACAAGGCTGATGATGTGTACTGCATGGCTTGTAACAGTCCAAAGGATTCTACAGTGCCGAAAAAGGAAAGCAACTTGCTGGACACAATGTCGAAAACCACAAGTAAATTCACTTTCGGTGTGCAACCGGCTTCAAAGAAAGATCCACCTGTTGCAGGTTTTGGCGACCAATTCAAGCCAAAGGCCGGATCTTGGACTTGTTCTGGATGCTACGTCACCAATAAAGCCGATGACCTGTACTGTTTGGCATGTGATACTCCGAAAGACTCCACAGTTCCTAAAAAAGAAAATAAAGGAGTTCTTGGAGCTGCCGGAGATGGTCCTAAGCTTACGTTTGCATCCGGTGGTGGTTTCACGTTTGGCGTTCCAGCTGTCACATCCACTGCTACTATTAGTAGTAGTGTTGTGACAACTACCACTGGATCAGGCTTCACCTTTGGATCTACACCCGGATCTGGATTCACTTTCGGAATCAACCTTCCAAAACCGGCTGTCACAGCAACGCCTTCAACTATATCGACTGACGTTGCTACTGCGGTAACATCTACGACTGCGTCCAGTAGTTTCAAGTTTGAGCTTCCGAAACCGACGTTGTCTTTTGGGCCCTCGCCAACGAAATCCACGGTAGACACTGCGAGTGCAACCACCCCTAGGTTGCCTGCTCCCGCCGAGAAGACATCGTTCGAGTTCGTGTTCAAGCCGAAATCTCCGGGGAAACCGAAAAGTCCGGGTCGCACTTTGAGCACTGGATCTGCCAATGACGATGCCGAATGTGAAGCGGAAGGGGAAGAATGTGCCGAGGAGGAGAACAACACCTACTTCACACCGGTGATTCCGCTTCCGGATAAGGTAAGTTGCGCGTGATTCATTTTCTCTCATTTATCTTCATCGGCTCATCCATTGATAAGAGGAATGAAGGGTGGGTTTTGCCTCCTGTACCTATCGTTAGGAAAAAAAAGTTTGCCAAGTTTAAAATATCATAAAACATCATCATAGCATCATAAGAAATATTAGTAGGCGATGTTTGCTATTTGAAGACCGTGTTCACATCTGCGTTTCCACAAGAATCACAGAAAGAATTCGGGACCGATTTGCGATTTGGGCGTAACTTATTTTGTAAACAAACATTGGAAGGGGAATTCCTGCTAAAACAAGCATTTTATGAGGAAACCACGGTATGGATTCGACAGATTAAGCTTTCCTCTACAAGATAAGAATATTAGTTAGGGATGAAAACGCTTGCATTGTCCGGAATCCATGAAGCAATGTTTGTTTACAAAATAAGTTACGCCCAAATAGCAAAGCAGTCCCGAATTATCAGTTAGTAGGTAGGCATCGTTGGATCTGGATTCACTCTGATAAGTGATGCGACCGTGTCAGTTTTTTACACAATGATTTTAGCAAAACTATAATTCGTCCGCACAAAGCAGAAATAACTAACTACCTGCATACACAAACCCAGAAAAAATGCTTACGTAATTAGTGTACGGCCCCAAACGAAATTTTCGACCAAACGACCATTTTGACCCAGCTGAATTTTTAGCCAAGGTGGTTAGTTAGGGCAAACAATTCTTTGGCCCAAACTACCAGTTTCGAATGTTGAGCATTTTCAACCAAACCATTTTCGATTTAATAATCTTTCAATAGGGCCAAACTGCTTTTGTAAACAAGATCTTCTCACGTCGCTAGTGGGCCAATTTGTGCCCAACCACGCAATTCAGCTAGACGTCGTTCGGCTTAACGTTTTATTCGGCTAAGGCCCGATTTCTTCTCCCCCGCTTAGACCTTGAACCAAGTTTAAACGCATGGGTAAGCACCGCTCAAAAGTTAAGCGGAGGTGAAGAAATCAGCCCTAAGTGGCATTCTAACGAATAGCTTTCCACCGAATGACTTCTGGACGAAATTGTCGTTTAGCCGAACTGGTCATTTGGTTAATAGATTAGTTTGGCCAAATAGGTCATTGAAACGAAAATGCTGACCATTTCATCTGAGCGGAAAAAAAAATCCGTAGAAATTAAAAAAATACTCCCCTTGCAGAAAAAAAGGATTGAGAACGCTATTATAATAAAACCTCTCTAAAACCCATATAGGGTAAATCACTACTTGGGCCTATGGACCCCATTCCCGGCTCACTGCTCAGAAAGCTAATGATTTATACTGTTTAGTAGCCGTAGGTTTATGATTGATCATTTTAAAAAAGTCTCCTATTTATCACGCACAATACTCAATATTTTTCAACCATTTATTTCACTCCTAATCGATCCAATTATAGAAAATAAAAATGTAGATTTCAAACTTTTGCTCTTCGTTGCAACACCACTGAGCCGAAGTGATTCTTTCCACTTTTACAAAACGGTATCATAAAATAAACACCTACCTGAAAATCGTCACAGTGCTCGATACAACCATTGCTTCAGGCTGTTTATCACCACACAATAATGCTAAACTCACGCACTTTAATCTTTTGTAATTGTTCGTATCACTAGATTTTATATAAACATATTGGAATACATTTAAAAATGTATCCTCAAACCGAACAAAAAATCACCTCGGCCCAAGAACTTCTAGCTGTACAGTGCTGCCAAAAGGCCATAAGTCTTATTTTAGTATGAAGATAATCCTTCATCGTTAATAGGAAAACTGTCTAATACGTTGAAGCTATCATGTTATTTATAATTCTCTCGATTTCAAAAGGTGGAAAAGATATTGTTTTTTAAGTGTTTGGAAGAAATTTGGATGAGTAAATATATCTTCTCAACCAAATAAAAATGATTATGAATAATACCATCTGGCATCTTGTTGTCGTGGAACGTGCATATTTTTGTTTACGTCGCATTTTCTACCGTCCCGAGAGAGAGAATGAGAGTAAGATGTTGAGAGATTGAGTAAAATATTGCGTATGCCGAGGAGATTTTGGGTATGGCGGATAAGCAATCGCCTATGACTGAAATGAGTGCTACACCATGTTAATTTAAATCAAATAAAAGCTTTTTCAAGCGGTGTTTAGCAAGAATAACTATTTTTGAAGCAGAGGTGAACCCCGTCGCAATATTACACGGCCCACAAAATTCAGAAAAGTTGCCCCTAGTCATAAATATCAATTAAATAATGCAGTCGTGCGCATGTTAGGCCGGGAATGGGGTGAGAAACCCTATATACTCCCGTAACACGGTAGATCACTTTGACGTAATGTGTTGCGGTGTAAGATCTACCAAACAGAGCACTAGCCTAATCCATTTTTCTAGCTAGGGCAATAAGTTGTGGTAATTAAGGATTCATCGTATTTAGTCTTCGCTACCAACGGGGGAAGCCCATATGGCATAATGCCATTTGGCATAATGCCGTTTGGCATAAGGCCGCTTGGCATAATGCCATTTGGCATAACGATTTAAATGTCTAAAGGCCATTTGGCATAATTTGTTGGGTATCTCGAGGCCATTTGGCATAACGACCGTTTGGCATAATGACCATTTGGCATAATCCTCGAAAGATGAATTAAATACAACGGGCCGTTTAGCAAAACTACCCTTTGGCACAAAAAAGGTTAATCGTAGGAATATATCGACATTGTTGTTTCATAAGGGCGAAAGTCGCAAACGTAAACATTGACTTCTTCTGATGATTTCAGAAAGATAAAAGACTTCTGGCGATATTTTCCACTTCTGTTTCCAAGTGGTTGTTAGCTGGGTGCCGTCCTAGTTGTTGAAAAATTTGCAGGAAAAGGTATTGTTTACGTTTGCGAGTATGCATTTGCCCGGGATAAAGCAAAAAAGAAAAGAGTAAATAACTCCTTTAAAAGTACGCATTTGCCCGGAATAATGCAAAAAAGTAGATGACTCTTTCTTTAACCTTTTGTCTGTGCTCTGGGGTCAATATGACCCCAGGCCACTTTGAGTGGCTGCCATTTTTTTAGTTTTCAACCGATTCTCCTAATTTTTGGTAGTTTGGTAAAACTCGCCGAGATCTATCTCCTAGGTGCAAATTCGCTTAAATTTTTTTGAAAATATGCGCTACAGTGTCCTTTTTTCAAAAAACTTACGTTGTCTGTGCTCTGGGGTCAAATTGATTTAAATTGAAATTGCTATAACTATTTTAATGTTTGGCCAATTTTGGATTTTGGGGCTGTTTCGGAAGATAATTTAATCATCTTTCAGGTCGTTACCAAAGATTGACTATAGGTGGGCGGGTACATTGCGGGGAGGGGTTTTCGTAAAAAAGGGTACAAAAACAGTGATTTTTCATGCTTATTTTATTATATTCGAAAATCCTACCCATTTTGAGCTGCACCTTTTCAAAAAGGTTATGCAGGAAGGCGTCTGCTTTAACATGAGGCATTGATTAGTTTAGCGCTTGGTCGCTAGGTGGCGGTATATTTGAATTCATTATTTTACACTACTCAAGTAACTCCGATATATGGAATTTTCCTCATTGTAAATATTCTTATCGCACAATTTTGAAATTTGTAAAGATGACGTCTGTAACAAAGTTCGTCTGGTGGGAATAGACTGTCATGTGACGGAATAAATAATAAGGAAATTTACAAATAGGCGGCGCTAGTGTACTTGCAATATTCTTGCATATATGAAATATTGCTTTAGCTTGAGATCCCTCATACCTACACCCAAGTTGTATTCGGCAACATTGTTCGGGATGTCTAGCACTACAAAGCGGTGCTCAATATAATGAGCACTTCTTCCCATTTTTTAATTTGTGCGATAAGAATATTTACACTGAGGAGTATTCTATATATCGGAATATCTTGAGTAGTCTAAAATAATGAATTGAAATATACCACCACCTGGCGGCCGAGTTCTAAACTTATCAACGCCACATGCCAAAGCACATGCCTTCCTGCATAGCCTTTTTAAAAAAGTTGCAGTTCAAAATGGGTAGGATTTTTCGGATATAAGTAAAATAATCATGAAAATCACTGCTTTTGTAAATTCTTGTTCACTAAAACCCCTCCCCGCAATGTACCCGCCCACCTATAGTCAATCTTTGGTAACGACCTGAAAGATGATTAAATTATCTTTCAAAACAGCCCAAAAAATCCAAAATTGGCCAAACATTAAACAAGTTATAGCAATTTCAATTTGGGGTCAATTTGACCCCAGAGCACAGACAACGTAAGTTTTTTTGAGCACAGACAGAAGGTTAAAAGTACGCATTTGACCGGAATAATGCAAAAGAGTAGATGACTCCTTCTTTAAAAGTATGCATTTGCCCGGGATGAAGCAAAAAAGAAAAGAGTAAATAACTCCTTTAAAAGTACGCATTAGACTGGCCCAGCTTAGTGTGGGGAGAAAAAAATGTTGTCGAATTCCACGGGGCACCCCCCAGAATTGTGTCTTTGGGTGAGAAAATCAATCTCTCAAAATTTCAGCTCAATCGCTTGTTGCATAAGCTGGCGCATTTGATTTGAAGTTTGTATGGGGATTTCATCCAAAATGTATAGGAAAATACACCTCCGTCACTCATTCGATCTGAAAATTGGTTCTGATTGCTGGATAGACCTCAGAATTGCACAAACGGCAGTTGGTATGCTACAGAACAATTTCACAGAACATTGTATGATGATTAAATGAACTTTTATATAATTTTCGTCTGATTTATTAGGCGCTGAATTGTGTATTTTTGGATTTATTGATCAAATCGTATCAGCCGAAACCTATATAAAAGTTCATTTAATCATCATACAATGTTCTGTGAAATTGTTCTGTAGCATACCAACTGCCGTTTTTGCAATTCTGAGGTCAATTGAGCAATCGAAACCAATTTTCAGATCGAATGAGTGACGGAGGTGTATTTTCCTATACATTTTGGCTGAAATCCCCATACAAACTTCAAATCAAATGCGCCAGCTTATGCAACAAGCGATTGAGCTGAAATTTTCAGAGATTGATTTTCTCACCCAAAGACACAATCCTGGGGGGTGCCCCGTGGGATTAGACAACTTTTTGTTTCCTGGGCCAGTCTAGTACGCATTTGACCGGAATAATGCAAAAGAGTAGATGACTTCTTCTTTAAAAATATGCATTTGCCCGGGATGAAGCAAAAAAGCAGATGACTCCTTCTTTAAAAGTACGCATTTGCCCGAAATAAGGCAAATGAGTAGATGACTCATTTTTTTAAAAGTACGCATTTGCCCGGAATAAGGCAAAAGAGTAGATGACTCCTTCTTTAAAAGTATGCATTTGCCCGGGATGAAGCAAAAAAGAAGATGACTCCTTTAAAAGTACGCATTTGCCCGAAATAAGGCAAATGAGTAGATGACTCATTTTTTAAAAATACGCATTTGCCCGGAATAATGCAAAAGAGTAGATGACTCCTTCTTTAAAAGTACGCATTTGCCCGGGATGAAGCAAACGAGTAGATGATTCCTTCTTTCAAAGTACGCATTTGCCCGGGATGAAACAAAAGAGTAGATGGCTCCTTCTTTAAAAGTACGCATTTACCCGGAATAAGGCAAAAGAAATATGTATGACTTTACGAATTGTCACACACACACTTTACTCCAACACTGCTCACCAAGCTGCTCACAACATGCCGTAGAAACAAAAAAATACTGCGGCGCGCTTTGTAAATTTTTCAAGCAAACAAAGATTATGGGAAAAGTACACGGTCGAACATTTTAAACGTGAAAATGTTGTGAAAACTGCCAAGCATTATTTGGTCATTATTTGGTCATTTCCTCAGCTATATTGTATACAAAGGTGATTGTAATGCCAAAGCCACGAAGCAACCCATAAGCAGGATCAGAAGCAGCACGGTGAACCACGGAACATATGCCAATACATATTCATTCTAGGTTTGAAGACTAAGGACAACTCTTTGTACAACATATATCAGATTAAATTGTACTTCTTTGTAGAAGGCAATAATACAGATGTAAATTGAGCTTCTTCCTAGAGTTTTTATAATTCTTTTAATTTTTATGCCAAATGGTCATTATGCCTAAAGGTCGTTATGCCAAATGGCCCTAAAATCATTATGACTAGTTTTCTTTATTATGCCAAACGGTCTTTATGCCAAATGGCCTTTGGCTATTCAATTCGTTATGCCATATGGAATTATGCCATTTGGGGTAGCCCCGACATAGACAATGCTACGTTCAATTTTATTTACAACGGTGATATGGTGAACTTTTTAAACTGCGATTATTTGCATATTCATCCTACAAGCAAAACTGAAATCAGGTTAAAAGATAGCAGGCTTTTTTATTTGTAGACATTCACTACTTATATTTTTGAAACAAAACATCATTAAAACCTTTATTGGAACCCGATTACTTTTCTAGATCCGCGGCAGTCGAATATAGTCGTATTCTGTTGCAGTTAGGGATAATCGCTTGTTGCGAGTTGAATTTGTTCCGATATTTGCAAGAGGAGGGCAATTTTATTTTCAATGGAAATGTTTCAGTTTTACATTCACTGCTTTTGATGTTTTTCAAACAACTTTATCAGGAAATGTTCGGTTTATGTTTGAGAATTTTGTTCAGAAATTACTTCAGTGAAGGTGCTTTATTATATCTTCTGAAGATAATTATTTCCTTCATAAAATTTTAAAAATTACTGCAGAATTCTCCCTGAAACAAAAAAATATTCCCCAACTAATTTTCAAGAATTCTCTCGATTGCTTTTATCCAAGTTAAATCCAAGACGATTGATTCACTTGGGAAGTTTTTGGCAAACAACTAAAAATCGATAAACTAGGGAGCGGGACCATTTGGGCAGCACCCCCCATTCCCGTCCGCAATGTTAATAACTCGACCGCGTTCCAACCAAGTGGCTTGATTGTTTGTACATCACTAGATATCGACAGAAACTAACCGTGTACTAAAAACCAAGTAATTCGGTTGTAATGCGCTCGAGTAATGAACGTTGCTGACGGGATTAGGGGGTGTTGCCCAAATGGTTCTCTACCCTATATAGAGTAGAAGTAGTTTTCCCTAGCATTTGAGGCTAGTTATGCCACTTCTTCACAAACACGACAATTTTTTGTATACTTTTACATTTCGACAAAAACAAACGACCTGATTGTTTACTGACCAAAAAGAATCACTGTGGTTAGAATATTTTCCTGGGCTTACTGTAAGTGCTGAATGGATGAATAAATAGGAGCTTATAGGTAATGAGTTCTTGAATATCTGAAGGATTGCTAGCAGTCCGTGACTAGTTTTAGAAGCCCATAAACCCCACATAGAGTGAATAAGAATTCTTACTCCGTAAGCATACTTGAGAGCTAATGGAGGTTTCTCGATGTCCACAATAATACCTATAAATCCTTAACAATTTTAATCAAATTCAAAGGATTTCTAGAAGCTCTTTCGATTGTTTAGAAAGAGTTCAAAAATCGTGTCAAATGATGCAAGATTTCACACAAATTTCTAGTAAGATAATAAAAACGTCATCGATTTGAAGAAGTCCATCAGTAGTCTTGCAGGTCTATTGCGGAGTTCATGAGAATTCCGAAAGGTGGATGAGGGCCCCAGAAGTCTATAACATTATTTGGAGCCAAAGTTGTGAGTAATGCTGAATTATGATAGGGGAACTGCTCCTTGAATTCATATCATGTACCCAAATCAATACCATTCGAAAACAAAGAATTGGTGCGAAAATTGATTTATTACTCATTTTTGTGATTTTTTTCAGCAGTGAGCACGCCGGATAACAACAAAACACGACACAAATTGAGCCTAAATGGCCTGTTTTGCGAATGTTATTTATATAGGAGCATGTTATAGATATCCATTATTGAGGAACAGATATTCTATATCCTTTCAGGAGTTCTGCGCACATTCTTGAATGTTTGTGAACGATCAGACATTCCTACGATTTTCTACAAATCCTTAATGTACTGCTTCTAGGAGTGATTAGGCTTCTAATAACACAGGAACTCGTACGGGCTTCAAGGAATCAAAATTGCAGGAATTTTCATATGCTGCTAGGAATAAAAAAACACATTTTTCCAGTGGCGTTTCCCTAACCTCAATCTACCTGCGCACTGGACTTAAATTAAAGGAATTGGTGTGCGGAAATGCACAGAATAACTACATTTTGATTAGTTTAAACGACTCTGTTAGTTTTATTTTCCATTTGGCCAGTCAAAATGTCTAAATTATATTTTTTTGTGTCAGTGCACAGGTGAAAAGTGAGGTTACGCGACGCCACTGCATTTTTCATACCTGGAATTTTTTGAAACATGGTCTGGAAAGTCAGGGAATTTTATTCTCAGATTTGAGTCGAAACCTTGAGTTTAGTATTTCCTGTATATAAATCGCTTATTAAGGGGATACGGGAAGCACAAACAATCATCAAGTCTTTTTTTCTACAACAAATATGATTTTGAAAAAGTATCAGCGGCGCGTGCTTACTCGCAGTCTACATGCTGATACATTTACGGTTACATCAAACAACTGAAAACCGAAATAGGTCACTCCAAAGTTACGAGGTAATAATGCTAGACAGAGACAGAAGATAGGAAAAATAACACGGTGTGTAGTGCTTCCCCGAGTCACCTTAATCATTTTTTGTGTGGACATCTACGCTCAATAATTGTAGGTTACTTACATTGTAGCATCCAAATTATTCGAGCTAGTTATAACAGAACCACTCATATCTCACTGTAAGCAACATCTGAGTGCCGATCAACATGGGTTCATCTCAGGCAGATCTACGACCACTAATCTTTTGTGCCTAACTTCGAGCATTACCGACAGCTTTGTGCAGAAAGCACAAACGGACGTTGTATATACGGACCTATCTGCAGCTTTCGATAAAATTAACCACGCTATCACGGTTGCGAAATTGGAAAGACTTGGCATTGCTGGTTATCTTTTGCGCTGGTTCCATTCATATCTCACCGGACGGAGACTGTCTGTTACGGTAGGCAATTCTCAGTTCACTGAATTTTTGGCAACCTCAGGCATTCCTCAGGGAAGCCATCTTGGCCCCTAGATATTCCTCTTGTATTTCAACGATGTAAACAATGTGCTTCGAGGACCGCGACTGTCGTACGCGGATGATATGAAGCTCTATGCACTAATTCGGTCTACCTCTGACGCAATGGACCTACAACAAGATATTAATTCATTTGCGGCTTGGTGCACATTGAACCGGATGGTTGTCAATCCTAGCAAATGTTCCGTGATCTCTTTCACTCGTGTACATCAGTCAATAATTTACAACTACGAGCTCAATGGAATTGTGATGCAACGTGTAAAATGTATAAAGGATCTTGGTGTTATTCTAGATACGCAGCTAACATTCAAGCATCATGTCTCTTACGTGATTGAGAAGGCTTCTAGAACATTAGGATTCATCTTTCGCGTCGCCAAGGGTTTCACCGATGTTTATTGCTTGAAATCACTGTACTGTTTGCTGGAATACTGTTCCGCTGTATGGCATCCTAATTACCAGAACGGATCAGTAAGAATTGAATTCTGTTCAACGCCGCTTCATTCGTTTTGCTCTTCGGTTGCTTCCATGGCGAAACCCATTCCGGTTACCAAGTTATAGCAGCCGTTGTCAATTAATTAATCTTGAAAGCCTACAATTGCGGAGGCACATTGCACGGGCCATGGTCGTTGCTGATACGCTCCAAGGCAGAATCGACTGCCCTGAAATTCTGGAATCAGTAAACTTGAACGTTCGACCTAGGGCACTGCGAAATAACGGAATGCTGAGGATACCTTTTCGAAGAACGAATTACGGACAACGTGGAGCGATGGTGGATCTACAGCGGGCATTCAACGAGGTTGCCCCATGTTTTGATTTTAATCTATCCCGACAGACGATTCGTCGTAATTTTACAAGGGCTTATTCTGCCATGTTTCATAATTAACGATGACTTTATTATAATTACTTTTATTAGTATTAATTAGGATAAGCATCATTAGGATGTAAGTTGTCTGTTGATGAATCAAACAATAAAGAATAGCAATCACTATTGTGATGAAAAGCAAAGGAAAAGAAAAAGAAGCATGCTTAAGAAGGAGCCACATCTACCGTAATCTGAAAAAAACAATGGATTTCGGGTTTTAGGGCAATTCTTTTCTGGAGATTTTTTTTTCGGGGAAATGGTACCTTCTGGGGAATATCATTCTGGAGAATTGGTCGTTCTGTGATCACACGCCTACTAATCACGACGTCCATGATTCGAAACCAGGTTACACTTTTTTTTAAACAAACTTAAAAATTTTCATAAGATTGTCGTATGAAATGCATTCCATTAGCGAATCGTATGAAAATCAATACATTTTCTTGTGGCGAAATTTCAAAAGAGAATCGTATGATGGTCTTACGATCAGTATCCTCAGTATGGGCATTGACCTACAATCTTCTCTTTTTTTATTACTCATTTTTCACTACTCGCAATCTAAAGTTTTTTTCTATTCGGTCAAACAGCATTTGGCAAAATCGTAACTGATTCTGATAACATCACTAACTCGATGGTAAAAAGGTAAAAAGCATTAAAAAAATATTTCGACTTATCGAGTAAGGGAGGTATCAACTTACGAAGGGAACGCAGTATGTTAGAATCAAGGGACTTTGAATTTAATTGAGTAAGGGAGACAATCGAGTTACAGAACATCGAGTTGGATAGAATTCACTGCTGTTCTATTAATTTATAATATATGCCTATTACTTCTAATCGCACAGGTTGATGTTAAAACGGGTGAGGAAGATGAAGATGTGCTGTACTCACACAGATCGAAGTTGTACCGCTATGTTGACAAAGAATGGAAAGAACGAGGTATCGGTGATGTTAAAATCTTAAAACACAAAACCAATGGAAAACTGAGGTAAACAATTTAAATGTTTTTTTTACGACTTCTATAACAATTTTAATCATCTTATGCTTGCTTACAGAGTGGTCATGCGTCGAGATCAAGTACTGAAAATATGTTTGAATCATGCCCTGGATAGCGATGTGCAGTACCAGAAGAAGGACGATAAGTCGTGGCAGTTTATTGCGAACGACTTCTCGGAAGGAGTTTTCGAAGTGATGAACTTTTCATTGCGCTTTAAGAATGCCGAAATTGCAAATGACTTCAAAATCGCAATCGATCGTGCCCTTTCCGGTGAAGCAACCAAAGCTTCATCACCGGCTTCCAACATACTCAACGCTACATTGGATTCCACTATTTCGACTCCGATCAGTAACCTCAACTTTTCACAGCTGAGTGATATTTCGCTGGACGAAAAAGCAATAATTGATAAGCACAAATTGCCCGCAAACTTTTTCGACAGCCCTAAACAACCGTGCCCGGGCTGTCGTGGCTGTGATCCGGATGGCTTTGTCTTTCCAACGTACGACCTTGCTATGAATAGAGATCTCCTGGACCAAAAACCGTTACCGATGAATGTGAACGACGTGAAACCCGTGCCCATTACACGAAAAATTACGAGATCACCAAAGAAAGTGAGCTTTTCCGAATCGAATGAAGACGAAAAGGTGAACAATCTGTTCGGCTCGTTATCTACGACCACAACAGTCGGGAAAACCACCGACAGCAAGTCTTCACCATTCTCTATCAGTAGTTTTGTTTCGGCGGAAAAACAATCGTCAGCATCTACGGTTTTCGGAACCGCGTCAATACCTACAACAGATCAGTCAACTCCCAAGTCTATTTTTGGAGGTAAGGCGATATTTTTAACGGAATGGTAAAATACGCTGGTTTTTTTTTTTGCATGCGCTTGGCGATCATTTCCCAAAGTGACAATTTGATTCGGTCGTGCTTCATTCATCTTTTCGATATCAATACTCATTTTACATTATTGGGAAGTTTGGCGGTTACTCTCCTCCAAGCAATTTTAATGGATAATTTTTTTTTAATTGTAAATTTTGTTACAAAAATGAAACATAAAACTAAAATTTTCAATTCTTCGTTGTCCATACAGGTTTTGCATCCGGAACCACCTCGGGCACACCCGTTACTGGATCGATTTTTTCCTCTTCTCTGAATACAACCCCTAAAACTGTGCTTCCATCTTCGCAAACGGACAAGTCGAAGTCACCACTACTACAGCCCTCCGTGTTTGGTTCTGTAGGTTCCGGGTCTAGTTTGAACAAGTCGGCTGAGGGAGTTCAACTGTTTGGTTCCGGTTTCGGACAAATCAGCACGGCCAGCGCGAATATCTTTGGAGGAACTCCCGGCTCAACCACGAAGTCGGAAACTCCCGCCAATACCCCAATTAGTAATGTAACGACACCCGCGCTGGGTTCCGCCGGAAGCGGTAATATATTTGGTGGATTTGGTAACAGCTCCTCTACTCCGGTGTTTGGGTCCCTTTCCACGAGCGCAAATCTTACAGGAGGTTTCAGTTTTGCCGATGCTGCCAAAGGATTTGACAAGCAAACAATCATTGAGTCAGATTTGCTTAAAAAGATGGAAACGGGCGTGAGCTTTGCATCACTTGCTACCGGAAAATCTGAAAATTTCTTGACCAAACAAAACGCCCCCAATACTGGGTTCGTAGGTCTAACGGTGAAGGAGGATGTCTTCACCAGGATGGCTAACAGCAGCAAAAATGATAGTACCGGCGACACTGACGACAAAGGGGAAGCAGCGGGTGGTGATGAGAACTATGACCCCCATTATGAACCTATTATACAGTTGCCGGACGAAATCGAAGTGCGGACTGGCGAGGAGGAAGAGACAAAATTGTTCGGTTGCAGAGCAAAGCTATACCGGTACGACGCGGATACAAAGGAGTGGAAAGAACGAGGTAATAACATTTCTTTAAACATAAAAAGCGTGTAGAGAAGTTTCTGAATTGTATTACCTAAATGTCTGTGCATTATTTTGCGGTTAATGCTGTTTCGCGGTGTACCTAATTAGCTTTTTATATGAACCTTTTTCAGTCGACTATTTTTACGCGGATTTGCAAGCTAACGTGACTTTTCGAAACGTTCGAAAGATACATGAAAATTGCGATTTTCGTTAGATCAGTTTTAATGCGGTTTTTTAAGATTTACGTCCCCCGCGTAAAAACCGATTTTAGTGTTATACTTTTTGTGATTCGGTTTTTGGTATACTATTTTCGATACAATAACAGATAAATGGCATCTGACACAACAACAAAATTATTATAAATAGTTTCGGGATTCCGACCCACCGATTTTTGAAGAACCTAGCGGCGATTATGCCTGTCATAACTCAATTGTTTGGTTGCGCCTGATTTTGATACCGGGGAAGCCCATATGGCATAATGCCATTTGGCATAACGATTTGAATGTCTAAAGGCCATTTGACATAAATACCATTTAGCATAACGACCATTTGTTATAATTTGTTAAGTACCTCGAGGCTATTTGGCATAACGACCATTTGGCATAATCCTTGAAAAAATGTATGAAATACAATGGGCCGTTTGGCAAAAAAAAACTCCTTCTTTAAAAGTACACATTTGCCCGGAAAAAGCAGGGTGTCTACTACCTGAAAAAACTGGAAAACCTGAAATTATCAGGGAATTTCTCCCCATCTGGAAAATACCTGGAATTCCTGATCATTGATTCCATAATCAGGAAAATTTTAATACCCGGTGATAATGAGTGAAATTCTCTCAAAGGATGAAAAAAATCCATTAAAATATTTGAATAAATATACCAATCAAATCTATTTAACATGTAGTGAACGTTGATGGATCGTTGTTCCACAAAAACACGTTTTCCCATCTTCAAAAGAATTCCTGGAGAATTTCCGAAGCTACTCTTGGTGAAATCTAGGAATTTATTCGAGAAATCAATTAGGGATTGCTTTGTAAATTCTTTTGAGTATTCTCTCCAAAATTCTTTAGGAATATATTAAGCAAGATAGCAAGATATTAGGCCTCAATATGCAAACAAGTTCTAATTTCAGTTGCCGAATACAAAAATAGTATCTCCTATGTTAGATTCATCACGAATAAATTACAATGCCGCATTATTGCGATCGGAACATAAAAAATGGCTATTGATGAATATCAAAAGTCAATATATCCGTCAAAATACAAAAACAAACACTAGGCTACGAGGGTAGTCTAAATGGTATTTTGTTGTCGTTCCATGTAAAACATTGATCATAACAACGACAGCCCAGTTCAAAAGCGGCGCTTGTTAACTGGGCTGATGTTTTAGCTCAGTTAGCGAATGGATGCTGTATAAGTCAACTACATTTGAATGCTAATTTTTGAGCTTTTCAGCACTTTTCGGAACGATTTCCTTAGGTGGCCCATATTGCCCGTTCATCCCTAATAAATAATTGCCTACATTACGGCTATTGCAAACGTTGTAAGGTAAATCAACCAACCAACCGTATATGGTTCAACACACCATTTTCTTCATAACTTTTGAACGCAATGACCGATCGTAGTTATATTCAGCAGTAACTAGGGTTTGTCCATCGTCGAAAAAGCTTTAAAAAATCACATTTTTCAGGAATAAGGCAAATTAGCACATTATTTCTTCATTTAAATTAAAATTTACCCGGAAATAGAGAAGTGAATCACTCCTTAAAACACGCATTTGCCCAGAATAAAGCAATAATACAGATGCAAATTGAGCTTCTTCCTAGAGTTTTTATAATTCTTTTAATTTTTATGCCAAATGTTCGTTATACACCAAATGGCCCTTAAATCGTTATGACTATTTTTCTTTATTAAGCCAAACGGTCGTTATGCCAAATGGTCATTATGCCAAATGGCCCCTGGCTATTCAACTTGTTATGCCAAACGGACTTATGCCATTTGGGGTAGCTCCGTTTGATACATATCAGAAATAATTGCCTCCCTTACGGCTTGTGTAAACTTTTCATAGCGAAACCAACCAACCTTTATATGGATCGATACACCATTTTCTTCATTACTTCCAAATTTCACAACACTTCTGATCGATCGTGGTCCGGTGGACGATCACACCTCACTTTACCTACAGTTTTTTTGTGCTGTTTGTATCGTTCGCGGTATCATATAAGTCAGCATTGTCTTGCCTTTAAGTGAAGAACATGTTTACCTTACCGTTCCCCGAATGTGCCACTTAACCAACTTATTTTGCTCATTACTACGTCTGAAGCACGATTAGTGGCCAGCCAGAAAGATGTCAAGATAAGTAATCCAAATCCAAGCTTTCACAACATTAAAACAAGGTACACGTTTTGCGCTGATAACTGACTAATAATAAAACTGTATTTCAAACCAAAAACAAATATTTCTCTCCATATGGATGTATTATTCAATTATTGGATAAACTAACTATAAAGACCTAAATAAATTAAATACATTGTTTTTCTTTTTTTTATAGGTGTTGGTGAGCTGAAAATTTTGTTCCATCCTGAACGAAAGAGCTACAGGTTGCTGATGAGGCGAGAACAAATTTTTAAACTTGTGCTAAACCACGTAATCTCCAGCGACCTACTTGTGACATCGATGAACAGCAAAGCGTTCATTTGGGCCGCCATGAATCATGCCGAGGAGGGTCCTCAGTTGGAAAAGTTAGCGGCGCGATTTAAGAACGAGGACCTTGCCGGTAACTTCAAGACTATACTGGATCAGTGCCAGGAAAATCTTCGACAAAAACCAGATCTAGAACCGGATCAGGACTAATACAACGCCACTGCTGGACGTGAGTAACCATCAAAAGAAAGAGTGTTATTATATTTATGTGTATAATTATTATATATTGGTGATTAATGGTAATTAGTTGCAGCGTATCTGTCACTTTTAATGTATATTCTTTTAAGATTTTTTCATGGAGCCCTACCAAAATTGTTTTTCGTTGACTTTTGGATAGGTTTTCTGTTGCATGTCAGATCGAATCATGAAACCGTTGCGCCGCACATAGCGCTCAAGTTAAATCACAAACTTGGAATCAAGCTTTTCTTTAAATCACGTCTAGAGCTATTAGCTTAGGTACATCTAACGTATAAAATAAAACTAAATTAAGAAAAGAAAAAATAATTTGAAGTGACTACTATGCTTGGTGCTTCGATTAGCAACCCCACCTATGGAAATCCCGCGATGATGTAAAAAAAGACTGACGTATAGTGAAACTAACCAACCCCAGACCATATAATGTTACGAGGTCTGCGCAAGCATGGCTTGACGGCTCACTTCAGGTTAGTTTTTAGGTTGAACGCTAATTTTAAGTTGGCAATCTAATTTTATGAAACTACTATGATATGCAATTGAAAAATAAGAAACGGTTTAGCTTAAAAGAGAAAAAAAGCGTCATAAAATTACCTACGCACCAGTGCCGTGGAGAAATATTGCGATCTGAAGTGAATTTTCGTGCTGTGGTAAAGAAAAACAAAACGTTTTCTCACCCTACGAAGTATATTTGGATATGTACATTGGATGAAACAATTTCAATAGCCGCATCTACGATTTAATTTACTTCAAAAGAGGAAATCACGGTCTTGGTCGTGTTACATTACTATCGGGGTTTATTTAAGATCAAACATACTCAAACTCGGGAGCGGTCAAAGCTTTGCGCAATAGATACTTGAAAATCCCTGATAATAACGATAACTGCTAAATGCGTCGTTTTCCCAACACTACTATTCTGTTTTTCTGCAATCTATACACGGTTTCATTTTTGTTGTTGATTTACAATACCAATGTCATCAAACATATATCCGATATCAATTCTCTGATAATACAGTTAATTAAAATTTCATAACATGATAAAAACATGTGTTCGTATGTATTTGTCCGAAATTGTTCCATGATTGGCTAGTTGAGAAGTTTGTTTTCTAATCTGTGGCAGTATTATCATAATTATCCTTAAGTGAGAAGTCAAGTCCAAGTGGGTGCTAAGCGAGCTTGAAGTTTGTATGGTCAAATAGAATAAATGTGTCCCATTACTTTTTTTTGCCTTTTTATCTTGAAGGCAGTCTCACACCTCCGGAAAATTTTCGTCATGATATATTGGTCGAAATCCTTTCGATTACACCCCTTTAAAAACATGTGGAAACGAAATCAGCAAACTCTCAATGTTTGAGGTTTTGTTAGCGCTCCTGGCTCTCCCACCCCAGATAATCTGAAAATGTCTTCATTAACGATTCTTGGAAAATCCTACTTGTTAAATTTTGAGGCAGTCCTTCCTCGCCTGCAAGTATATGATAAAAAGAAACAACCCTATTCTTGCCGCGTGTTTCTCGACAGGAATTTTGTTAGCCAAGAGTTGATCAATCGACTAGGTCTGCCCAAGAAACCAGCTAATGTTCCATTGAATCGCCTACTTTGAGCGTGCTTACAGCGGCACACTTGGAAACTTTCGGAAATCAGTATGGCAAAAGTCACCTAAAGATTAATATCTCAACAAAAAGCATCTTTATCGAAAAAAATATTTGGTAGGCGTAGTAGCGGACATCTTCCTACATAACTGGTACCAAATAGTTTTTCCCGAAAAGTTCCTACTGTTGAGCAAACCCGCATTAGATTTCTTTCGCCATACAAACTTCAGGTGATTAACTCATGCTGGCTATTTTTACATATACATAGCGCCTGGATGCTGGCAGCGGCAGGTAGGAAACCAACCACTGTCCTATGTGATTCATTGGTTCTATGGCACTAAACCGAATGTCACTACCCCAAACGCCAGTACCCCGAAAGGTCACTACCCAGAATATTCCACTACCCAGAGAGGCCATTACCCCGAAAATCATATAAATATATTACGCAATAATTTTAATTATTACTTTTGCATATGTTCACAATTATCCTAATATTTGAGCCGCGAGCGCTCGGGATTATGCGAAAGGGCGAATGCCAGAGACCTTGCTAGAGACGGTGTTTATATAGAGACCAGCGGAGAGATTGAAAGCAATTATTACTTTTATTTGATACATGTCCTGTCTATGGAACGGATATAAATGTCTTCAGCAACAAATAATGTAATTACGCTAAATACAATACATGCACTTACTCGTGACAAAGCGAGAAAATTACTTATTAAATAACTTAATTTTTTCAAATTATGCACTTGCCCGGAACAAGATGGGAGAGTAAATGTCACCTTCTTGTAAAGCGTGCTTGCCCAGAATAATGCGAGGGAGTGAATGCCTCCTTCTTTTAAAGCATGCATCTGCCCGGAAAAAGGACGGAGAATGAATGACACCTTAATGCTTCGTTCTCTAAAACTAATGCTTCCTTTTTTGAACGCACCTATCTGACCGGAATAAAGTGGGGGAGTAAATGACACCTTCTTTTAAAGCACGCATTTTCCCGGTGAAAGGTGGAAGTGTAAATTACTTCTTTTAAAGCACGCATTTGGCCGGGATAAGGCAAAAAAGTGAATGTTTCCTTCTTTTAAGGCTCTATAAACCGTAATCAATTTGATGATGAAGATGATTTTGTTCTCATTCGCACTAATACTAATGCAATTTTAGCCAAAATTCAATGTTTCACTGCTATTCACCAACTTACCTCTGTCAACGTATATTCATGGTATTTTCATATGAATTTTTCACTCATCTAGCTAATTAATTATCAATTAATTGACTAAAAAGCGCTTAAAACTGCTTTTTTCCTAGACAAATTTTCGTATGCTAATTATACACACACCAACTCCGAACGATCGAGACACACACATACACATGCACTCAGTTTTTCACTTGTTCTTTTCTTGCCGTTTTCTTGATTTTATCACAACTAAACATAATTCACTACCTAACTTTCACTTTTGTCTTTGATGTTAAACACCAATTTCTTCACTTCATGTCGAAAAACCAACGAAAACTGCTTTAAAAAAATTGAAGTGAGAGACAAATTTGACGGCCGTATTGTGAATGTTGCAAAATTCGGAACACCCAAATTCACTACCGCATTAGGTGAAATAGTGCGCTCAAAATCTCGGCAAAGCAACTTAGACATATCAAAACAATACATCGAATATGCTAGTCGACACGCAAACAACTTTATGCATATACAAGAAAATAATCATCATTTCATCGTTGCCAGATTTATTTGATCAAATAATAACTGCGGTTTGTCGAATTAATCAAATCAACCAGAAAAAAAGAAAAGATTATGCAAGCTTCTGTTGGCAGGGTGGATAATGGTTGACATTTAATTTTACCGTACCATTCATCCTATCATGCAGTCAAACAAAAAACAAAACTACGGCAGCCGCAGCAGCAGCCACGACCAAGCAGACGACAGCACATACTTTTACTATTTTCTCCCCCCACAATCAATGTTTTCGTAGAATAATTTTTCAACGTATAGCCGGTTTTGGTGGCAAATATACATTTCGTTATTCCTTACTCATTTTACAGATTAGAACTAATAAATCAGTATCTGTGGCTAGCACTCTTTCAAGGCTGTGTGCCATAGCCTAATTCAACTCGATTCTGTTCTATTTGCACTGCGCACAAGAAAGTGTGGATGGATGGCACGAGACTCACGCAGCAGCAAACAGTCTGCGGATGAAGAACAAAAAGACTTAATTTCGTCTTACATTTATTTGGGAAACTGTCTCAGTGTACTCGACTGCTCAGTGCACGAAATTTTACCGGATAAAATGTAAATATTCGAAAAATTAAAATGTTTTACTGTACTTTCCCCAACACTGTATGTTGAAAGCCCAGTGGTACGAAGAAATTTAAAATAAGTTTCCATACAATAAATATTTCATAAATGCTCAAAAATAAACATTTTGTTGCATCTGGAAACATTATGTAGCAGCATATGTTATTTTTGACTGATAACCTTTTTTTCTATTTTCAACTTCATTTATGAAACGCAATCTAATGAAGTAATAAAGTAAGCAAGAAAAAGAGTACATCCTTGCGGCCGTGTAAAAAAAATCCCATACAAAATTTTTGCAAAGTTGCTCCATGTTGCATGATTTGTCGAGAAATCATAAAACTTTTTTTACACGGATTTTCAAATTTTGAACTGAAATTTTTTTTTACACGGAACGCATCCCCTGTGTAAAAAAAGAATCGGGTGTACATGTTTTATTTTTTTTTATTTTGGCAAATTCGGGGTAATGGTCATTCGGGGTAATGATAATTCGGGGTAGTGACCATTCGGGGTAACGGGATATTCGGGGCAATAGCCTTTCGGGGTACTAGTGTTCGGGTTAGTGACATTCGGGGCAGTGTCACAGAATCGATTCATTACTGGTAATAACACTGAAGATCGTTTTTAGAGCACCCAATTTTCAAGCCAGTCTTGAGTGTTCACGCGGAAGGCGACAAAGCACGATCCCACTAGAACATTTACGGAGGAGTAGTGTTACCGGCCCAGTGTTCCTTGTTGATCGGGGTGGGGTATTTTTTTTTATTATTTTGAAACCTAGTCAGCTGTGTCTGGGAGACAACGCACTATCCAACAATCAAACCATGGCTCTCTTGAAAACATCGTGAAATCGATGCAACGATTCTGGAAAATTATGGAAGTTTCTGACGTCCCCAAGCTTTCAGTTGAAGAGTTAGAATACGAATAGCTACCGTGTAAAGGAGCCATTGATAAATTAGATAGGGGAACGGTTCGGCACTTCATCCCATAGCTCCCATTTCCATCCCATCAAAAACAAAGCAATGAAAAAGTATTTGATTTGTTATTTATTTTTGTGATTTTTTTCAGCAGTGAGCACGAATGTTAGCAAAAAGAAGCGACAACACTCTCCATGTACTCAGTGACTCCGGTTGCCTCTCACTAATACAATCGAACACTGCTGTCATTTCGCGAAAAGCACGTGATTTTGTTTTGAGCTGGAAAATTTTGCCTATCTTTTAACACGGCGGCTATGGTCCAATGCACCGAATGAACACAATGACGTTTGAGACGGGCGCTGATAACTAAAAATGAACACATGAACTCGATGAATGAAAAAGTATTCATTCTTAGTAAACAGCGCACCGCTCAAACGTCAATGATGAACTCAGTGCATTGGACCATCTTGATGTTTACCTTCGCAGTCGAGCCTGCGAGTGTAAGATCGCCGCAGCATTCTAGAAAAAGATAAGCGCGACAATACCTTCTGTAGCGCCCTAAGTAGCGTGCAGTTCAATTCGCGTTCTATTATTAAGCCAAACGAGAACAAAATAAAGATAAATTTTACTACTACTGTCGACCCACCCTGCGTGGGCTCGAACAGGTTACTAATTCATTAGCGCAGATTATGCATGGGCGCTTAGCAGCGATGCCACATCTTCGGAAATGTTCGTAGATTTACGGAATTGATTGCTTTTTACGGATCTAGGGGAACTGTTCCGATCTCAATCTCACTGTACATATATCCATCTCATCGCTAAACAAAGAAATACGGCATCAAATTCGTCGCTTCTTTTTGTCAACATGCGTGCTCACTGCTGAAAAAATCACAAAAATAATAAATAAACCCAATTTCTTTCCATTGCTTTGTTTTTGATGGGATGGAAATAGGAGCTATGAGATGAAGTGGCGAACCGTTCCCCTACGTATCCGTAGGTAAAAACTACGGAAATTTAAAATTTTTTGCGGAAATCTACGGAGTTTTTTAAAAACGCACTTTTAATTTCAATTGGAGTATCTGTGAGTTAAATCACCAGTGATTAACATTGTACGGGAACACTGTAAGGCTTGCCTGTGGGTTAGTTTCTGATTTGACGAGCATTCTGACATATATGGTAAATGAAAAGGTGTTGATGAAGTGGATTCACACCTTCTTATATTGATCCAATTTAACGATATCTCGCTTAACTTTTCAAAAGGACCTAAGTAACATTTTTTTCATGAATTAATATAAGTACTGCAATCAAAAGCTCTCATATTGGTCTATTGATTGCGCTATTCAAATTAATTCATGAAAAAAATGTTACTTAGGACCTTTTGAAAAGTTAAGCGAGATATAAGGTCCCAGGTAGAGGTGATGAACAAACAAATAGTTTGTTATTTAGTTAGTAAGTTTTTTTAGTAAGTAAAAATAATTTAGAATTGGCAAATAATCTCACTTGATTTAAAATTTAGTTCAAGTTGAGTAAACATTAGTATGTTCCTGGTATATAAGTTTCTATTGGGAGGGAAAGGCCGTTACTAATATTTATTGAAAGTTTTGTCCTACTGGTCTCCGTAAGCTCAAGGACGAAAAATAATAATTATTTTAAAATGAAAAAAAAAAAATATCTAAAAATTCCTTAATTTATGATGACATGAAAACATGATTTTTTCCTGGAAGAAGTCCTGACGTAATTCTCAAAAAAATGTCTGGAGAAACCTAGGCATTTTTTTAGCGGAATTCCATAAGACCTTCCATCGTAAATTCATACGAAAATCCTTTCAGTGAGTCATCTGGAAGTTCCACCAGGAATTCTTTTAGAAACTCCAACGAAAATAAATTTAGCAATTTTCTCAGAAATTCATTTAAGAATACTTTTCGAAAATCCGTCCGGGTTCTTCTTAGGAAAATCCTTCAAAAATTCATTCGTAGATTCCTCCAGAAATACTTTCGGAAGCTCCTCCAGGAGTTCCAAATAGTTTCCTTTGAAAAAGACTTTGTAAATTTTTCCAGAAATTTTGTTCGAAAGTTTTTACGGAAATCCTCCGAAAATTCTAAGAAATCCATATAATATACCCTATGGATTTCTAAATTTATGTTGGTGGCAGTTCAGAAGAAAGTTGTAAGGGAAATTCCGAAAGAATTAGTAGAAGTCCTTTTTTTGACTGCCAAAGGAATATTTGGAGGAATTACCCAATAACAGTCTGGATTTATTTTCGTAATAATTTCGTGAGGATTCTTCAAAGAAATCCCTGGAGAAAAATCTCAAAGAATTCTTGGATGATTGTCCAAATGAATTCTTCAAGAAATTTAAGAGTTTCGATTTTTTTTTTACATAATTCCTTTAGAAATTCCTTTTGCAATTCGTTCAGATGTTCCTAAAGTATTGTCCTAAAATTTCTGGAAGGAACTCCAAATGAAATACTGGATAATTTTTAGAAGAAATAGGATTTTCGCTGTAGCGATTTCCCTAGAAATTAATGAAATTATTTCTAAATAAATTTCTGTATGTATATAAATTTTTGTATGTATGTGAATTTTTGAAAATATTACAAAAGGAATTTCGGAAGATTTCCCTCAAGAATCCTTAGAATTTTTGAACGAAGTTCAAGAAGAATTCCATACGAAACTTGGTTTTCCTGTAAAAATTTCCGAAGGAATTTTTCGGAAGTAAGTGAGTTTTTGATGAAATTTTTTAAAAGAAGTCCTGTCGGAATTTTAAAATGAATTCCTGGAATATTTTTTAATGAAATTCCGAAGGTATTCCTAAAAAAAACTGAAGGTAAAAATTTATGGATGACTTACCTAATTAATTTCTGGAGGTATTTCCTATAGAATTATTTTAGGTAACAATCAGCTTAATAATTTGAAGTGGTCTGAAAAATGCATAATATTAAACTGATTCTATATTGAATCAATGAAAGTTCGATAAATCAAATGCGGAAATGGTATTATCAGCGTTGGACAGTTACTGTCAAAAATATGTATAGCAACTGCCAATTGCCATTATGACGAGTGTGGAAATCTGTACAAGGTACTGTGCCTATGAATATCTTTCTTTTTTGGATTTTCATGAAAGTTAGTATATAACAAGACCGACCAGTAACTATAAATTCTGACGGCTAGTGGTCTTGTTGTTATCTAGGATGAGCGCCGAAATAGGGCCAGCCAAAATTGTTGAGTGACGGAATTGATGTTGAGTCAATCTAGCATCGTTGTCGCTTAGTAGGAAGCCACACAGTTAATCAGAATTTAGCAGATTTTTTCCCGATTGCATTATGTGTTCTCCATAGTTTGGAGAACGGATTTCACTTAGTCCTAGAATCTAACGCAGCGCGATCATTGGCAAATGTTGCAAATGCAAACCATGCTAGGCTAGAGTTAAAACGTATCCAATATCCGCCCGTTGTTTAGCATTGATGGTCGGTCCTGATAAATCATTACGCATTCCTTCTCTGTCGGTCGGTTTTTCGAACAATGTTCACCGGGATGGGGCTATCAACATAGGTGCAGCTTTCAGAGAAATACATTTTTTAATTCAGGTGCCTGATGCTGTTCGAGCCGTCCTTGATGAATGGCTGGTATTTATGGAACTTTAATAGAGTCCACTGTCATAGCCCCATCACATTCTAGGCAGCCCCGAAAGTTGCGAGTGCACGCGGCGTTTATATTGACGCAGATAAGGGAATATCCCTGCCTCACAGTATTTCCTCATTTGGAAGAAGCACACATTCAAGTCCGAAACGTAAATAACAAGACCAGTACCTGTCAAAATTGTGAGGTTAGATTTGCCGCGTGCAATGACCTACATATAATAAAAAATATGCATAGGGTAAGGTGGGGCAAGATGGGTCACGGGGTAAGATGGGTCAGTGCCGTTTTTGAACAGCGTATACATTTAAACGTAATTTTTACCTCATTGTCACTTGATTTGAGGATAAAATTTCATTTTTGGTAGAGTACGGCAAGGAAAAATTTTTGTTAACTACGATTCTTATGCGAAACACACTTTCTATAAAACTAGTAATCTCGTCGAGCAATGTGAAGTTTAAACATTTTTAGTAATATAGTGAAAGTCTCATAAGTAATGTAGATGATGCTGTACTAACTGCGTTGAAATAAATAAATTTGATCGAAAATTAGTCATTCTAACATGAACTTGCAAATGGGGCAAGATGGGTCAGCACATATTGTACGGCATAGTTCGTATTCAAAACGTATTTTCCATTGTTGATTTAAAAAAAATGCCAAAGCAATACACGCACGGCTTGTTTTCATGAGAAATTGTAGGCATTTTTAAATGTAGTTCCATTTCTTAATCCTTTTTGTCTTTCGCGTATACTAAGTACACCCAATATTTTTTACACGGTTGGTATTCTTCAATTTCCCTGGTTAACCTGATTTTGCACAGCTTTTTAAATTCCACCTGAATTTCCTTTGATTTTTTGTGATTTTTTTCACGGGGTTGACTCATAGTTTCGTAATAGGTCGTAATCAACTAAAACCCATCCGTGTAAAAAAGAACTGAGTGTATACGTAAAGGCTATAGGATCACTCCAAAACCGAACTTTTGAAAGATGGCTCGGAGATCCATAGTGTTTAATACCAATCGACTCAGCTCGACGAATTGAGGTGATGTCTGTATGTGTGTACAAAAAAATGTGAGACACACTTTTTGCTTGCAACATTCGAGGCGGAATCCTTCCTAATTTTTCGCTATTGAAAATTGGCTCAATCGCCAATTGCGTTCCGGAGTTATTAAAAAACATTGTATTTCTCCCAAGGGTCCCCCCTTCGAAAAAAAATTCAAAATCGATTTTTTTTTTCCGAAAATTGCTATTCAAAGGAACGCAAATAAATGTGCATTGATGGAAATAACTGAATCTATCTCGGTAAAGTGCAATTTGAGCTCTCTTATGTGCTTTTCTTGTTACTCTTATGAGTTTTCTTGTTTTATAATACACGAGAAAGGCTAGGTGAATTATTCCCAACTAACATTTAATGTCAATGTAAATGTTTTTTAAACTCGTCTATACGGTTTCAAGCTGAATATGTGTGCTATACATATGATCAAGAACTTCTATTCAATGCTTTTACCAGCAAATCTGGCGAATCTATTCAGCTGTTTTTGACGTGTCAGCACAACTACTTTACAGCATGTTACACAATTTTTTCTCAATCTTTACTAAACCATTTAGTAATATAATTCGCTTCAATGGCGCTTAAGAGAGGAGAGTAAATTTCGGGACTTTATTCAATGTTTTTTTTTGTGAAAACTCAAATATCAATTTTGTTGCTACCTGGATTCGAACTCCTGATCTCCTGATTCAATGGCCGCTGCTCTGTCATCACCGTCACTTTGACATATGTAAATAACAAAGAAAATTATGGATGTGCTTCTTCGCATACCCTATAGGTTGTTTCACTAACGCTATTTTCAGATTCATGCTGTATAAACGTTAGAAAGAGGCCTACATGCTGCTTTCAGCACATAAGCTTAAAAATTATGCTTTCAACATTATTTCAACCATTATTCAAACATCTATCAGCATGTTCTGTTGGCTAACTTTTATCCATCATCAATCGCTGAAATTGTTTTTAGGCAACATTTTCTCGATCTGATGCTACTTTGCTGCTAATCGTTTAACAGTAGCCGTCAACAGAAATATCGCTTCTAAATGGCTTGTTTTCATACGCTATCTGCTAGCATTAATGACAGCGCTTTGACAGTTGCTATAAGAGCAGGTGAATACCTTTGTAGCTGCATTACAGAAATCAATAGCTCACACACAGCTCCGGCAACAAAAATCAAATGTAAACATAGCGGTTTTGACGTTCCATACTGATATGCTATTAAAAGAAGCAGTATTATGTTTACTTAAACGTTGTGTAATCTTCAAAGATACAGAAGTTGCCTAAAAGCTTCGTTAGTTCATTTATAGCGCCATTACGCTATATTGTTAGTGCTATAACAACAGCAAAAACGTTTTCATTGTGAATGCTACTCACCGTAATATGGAAAGTTGCTAACAAGCAACTCAGTTACATACATGAGCTCTTAACCGATAAGCTTTGTTGCTAATTCAGGCAGAGCTGTTTTATGACTATATGAAAGCTGCATAAACGATAAAAGATTAAATATATTCGGCACACTGACTACCTGATAGATATTTGGGTAATAGTCGAGTTGAAGTTTAAGGGATTATTTGCGGAGGCTTTTCTTTTATTCAGCATTGGCTGCTTTTATTCAAATATTATACAGCCAAAGGCTAGAAGTTGAAACTTTTAGCACCAAAATTGTTAGTTGGGTTCTGGGTTTTCTTCTCTCTGGGTTTTATTCAATACAATTATTGGCAATAAACTTCCCATCTGTGTGTAATTGAATATTGTGAATATAAACAATATTAATTGCAGAACTGGAAGGTGACGCATCTTGCCCTAGCATTTTTTGATAGGCAGAAAAATAGACTTCTACTTTAATGACTCAAAAAGAAATTAAAGGTAAATTTTTGTTATTTCATATCCCTGATTATGATTACTATTAACTTACAGATTATGATTACTATTTTTATAGATCCACGTTGAAAGCTGAATTAAAATTTCTTTTTTCTACTTAGAGGCATTGAGGGTTTGCCTTAGGGGACCCATCTTGCCCCATCCTACCCTAATCTTTGTAAAAGGGAAGGAAATGGGACTCAAACGAAAAAAAAGAAAACAACCTGCAAAATAGGTAACCAGCAGGACAACCGCACACCCATACACCATCATGCGCACTAATTGCAATGCAGTCACGATATTTGTAAATGGGAGAAAATTTTCAATAGTCATTCTCGTCGTATGAAGAAAGCGAAAAAATATAGTCCTCGTGATAACATTGCATAACACATCACCCATTCGGTTTCTTCGTGCCGCATGCCTACCACAAAGATAGTCGCACAACCAAAAGTCATAACGATTTTCGTAGTCACTTCTTAACATAAGTGAGTGCACGTCACTATAGACCGTTAACCAAGACCAGAATGGCGTCTTAAATAAACAAATAGTAGGAACTCTGGTAACATCAATGTATCAAAAACATTTATAACGCCTTAATACGTAAATTCAAAATCATTATTACATAGGTTACAAAGCGCAATACACCCAGGTTTTTATTACACAGTTTTGTTTTAGTCGTTTGATCTTCAGCGTCTATGAAACAATGAGTTAACCCCATGAAAAAAATTACAAAAAATCAAAGAAAATTGCTGAAAAAGCTGTGAAAGTTAGGGTTAATCGAAAAATTAATGAATTCCAATCAATCACGTAAAAAGGGTGTATGAGCATAATGTAAACAGGAATTGTCATCTGTGGTGTTAACATTATACTAATATCGCGCTAGTATTGTCGAATAGTGCATTTTCCGCTAGAATTAGCAAATAGGTAAACAGGCCATTTCAACTGAAACTACAAAAAATTGGCGAATAAAGGTTGCATGAAGAAGTATATTTACTTATACCACCTTATACTGTGTCACAAAATAAAATTGAACTAATGTATTTATTATACAATATGAGAAAAGCCCAACACCGTACTGCTAACCGTTTTTAATTGAATTGCTTCCAGATTTCGTGTGAAAAGTTTATAAAACTCCGTATGCTTTCCCGTTTTTTGCCTTTCTCGGCTGTCATTTCACTCCAAAATCGAACTTTTTATAGAAGTCTCAGATACCCATGATGTTATATATACCAATAGACTCAGCTCGTTGAGCTGAACAAATGTCTGTCTGTCCGTGTGTATATGTGTGTGTGCAAACGAAAAGAGAAAAACATTAGCCGCTTTTTCATATAGTAATTCTCAACCGATTTTTTCGCAACAAGTTGCATTCGACGGTGGACAAACCCTAATTGATCACTATTGAAAATAATCACGATGGGTCATTCCGTTCAAAAGTTATGAAGGAAATGGCGTGTGCTTGGTCGGTTGATTATTTATATAGCGTTTACAAGAGCCGTAATGTAGACAATAATGTATGATGTATATCACACTACGGCGAAACCAAACGATTGAATCAAGAAAGGCATCGTCACCGCTAGGTGGATTAATCTGTTTTTTTAAATATCCTTCGGCTTCTTCTTCTTTATGCAACCTTTATTCTCCAATATATGACGCATAAATGAACGATACCGTATGTGATCCGTATACAGAACAAGTGACCATAGGCAAATCGAAATGCCCGAAACCTTAGCAAACGGCAAAGAATGGTAAATCGATTCGGTTCGTTTTTTTTAATATTGAAACTAACCTTTATTTCGCTGAAAAATCATCCATGTAAAGATTTGCTCTGTTCATCCGGATGGGCAGAATGGCTGCTATTGGTTAAGATAGAAACAAGTGCCCAAGTTGAAAAAAAAGTGTTAGCTAATTGGTTCAAGGCGTTTCTCATAATTAAGAACAAAACAGTAAAATTTTTATCGAATACTCTAGACTGTTGTACGAATATCCAACTCATTCATCGTATGACACCTTGCACGACAATTACTTTGTAGAAGAGTGACTCATACTACTCCGCAACATATTAAAATCAATACTTTTTCATAAGTGTATTCCAACAATTTCTTTATAGATGTCAACTACATTTAAATAATTATTTATTAAATTTTCCAGTGCTTTTTGGAACAATTCCCTCAGGTGGCCCATAATTCACGGTCATTCCTAGAAATTAGGACTAGGTAATTTCAATGAATGGGCATTGTTCGATACGTTGAAAATGAAAGTAAATTTGTTATATTTTCCATCAACTTATTCTTTTTTCTATATTCTTTTTTCTACTCTTTATTTGTGTGATTTTTTTTTAAATTTTAAGTTCTTCACTCATTTCAACTTATTTGAAAATATTTTGTATGATTGATAAAGAAAAAAAAATCTCTATGTAAAATCTTTTTTGGTCTTCAGTAATACTTATCTGTGGTAATACTTACAATAAAAAGCTCAATAGCGAATTTTATGTGGTCAAGAACTTTTTAATGTACCCTAAATTGGGGGTGGTTTTTCCATGCTATATTTTATATAAACTTGCAATAATAAATAAGGTAATTAATTAACATGGTGATATTTACAAACTATCCAGAAAAAAATATATAATTCGTTTTCGTATATGTTTAATATAGGTGCATAAGCTTAATCCAAGGAGCAGGTGACTCTAATATTAAATCTTTTCTTGTTGACCTTACGATATCATGCCACAATCTAAGGCACAGTCCCCGATAAAAATGTTCTTCATTGCAATCGCAGCGCTAACCGTGCTTGCTTTTCAACCAAAATCCAGCAGATGGCTCTCGTACACTTTATTGTCCTTGATTGATTAGCGTTCGTATGTGATTAAAAACGTCAAAACAGACACTATCGTGCACCAATACACGTAACTAGCGAAGCTGCTCATTCATACCGATGTATATTCCGCATCGGCATCGCGCAGTACACCACGCTTGCTGTGATGCCACCAGTCTGTTCATCATATTCAACTACACTCGCAAACACCCTCAGTAGGCTTTACGGTACGGCATCATGTGTAAAACACCAGTTTATTCTTGGTCTTGGAGAGCTACACAGCACAGTGACTGTCGCGAGCGATTGTGGCAGAGAAAGTTCACAGCTAAACCGAGGCAACCTATGAAAGTCCCCAGGAGGAGAAAAAATTGTGACCGTAGAATTAAGGAGTAATGCAGCCCCCATTTGAACAGGAATTTTACGGATACTGATCGTGCGGAAGTGGAGGAACGTATTGTAGATAACGATTCGACAGCAAATCGACGGCAGGTGAGTGAATAGCGCTAGACAATTTAGCAAAATTTGCATTACAATATTTTTTTCATCTTTGCTGGTTATGTCTCAGTGTCCATTTTATGCTTCTGGGGAAGGTGATGGCATCGGGTCGAACAACTTGTAAATTTTGTTGGCTCAAGTATTGAGACTTCAAGATACGACAAATTACACAACGTAAACTTTAGTTGTAATAATCATACGATTCCTTTTTAGCAAAAGCATTTTTATCATAGCAAACCTGTGAAAATTATTGGGCACTAATCTAGTTGCCTATGCAGCCCTTTTCATTGCATAAAATTGATAATAATCTCATTGAAGCGAGCGATACCCACTAGCACAAGTTCATACAACTTTTGCTTTGGTAAGTAATTTATTGTGCACATTTGGTAAACGTGGTAGAGCAAAGTGATCATATAAAAAACTATCCCTTTGTGTGTTTGTTTCGAAGAACAAGGACAATTAGTTCTCGGAAGAACCATAAGATGGCGTCTGCAATAACTATTTATATTCCAATGACCTAAAGCTTTTGTGACCTAGCAGGCTATCGTTGATCAATAAAATTAAAATTACATTTCTACTCAAATTATGAGGGAACGGCTTTCAATCTGATGATTTTCAAATTATCTTTCGATTATCTACTCCCTCATACTTTGGGTAGAAATGACCGATAAAGCAGATTAACAAATTATTCACCACAATTACGGTCGTGAAATCTGTTTCAATTATGAAAATTAAAATTTCAATTATACAATAGAATCTATCAGTACCCAGTATGTTGTTAATCTTCGTAAGCTTCGATAAAAAGGGAGTAGAAAATATTTTGGAGTTGCAGAAATTACTGTTAATCATTATCATTGACGTAATGCTACTAAAAATCTAGTAAAGACTGGCATATTTAGTATTTCGCTCTAGCATAAACAATACAATTGAATTACTGCCTTCTGCGTTCACCCCATATCGAGTAAGTTACCCACACAGCCAATTCAGCAGCTCGGCACGCATTATTTTTATTTGCTATGCCTGTTATACACACATTCCTAATGAGAATTGATTTATAAAGCGAGTATGATTTCATTGCAAATTACGAGAGAAAAATTAATTCCATTTCATGATACATATCTCATCACGAGAAAAAAAACCCGAACTTTGTAACATCCCGCGAAATGTAATCCAATTTAGTATAATGTTGCCTCCTTAGTCTCAATGAATATGGAGAAGATATGTTTAACCCTATGCCCGCCCCAACTGTAAAAATTTAGATTGCAGATTTAGTCCTTTTGGTTGCAATGCGGCTGAGAAACAAAGGCCGGGAATAACAGGTGCTACCCAATTAGGTCTCCTTCCTAGGCTTCCTAGGTTAGAAACCTAAAAGGTAATCTATGAAATTTGAATGAGATTTTGAAAAAAAAGTGCAAACCTTAATTGAAAAAGATTTGCAGTTTTTCGAAGAATATATTATATACGCCAGCTTATGAAAAGCAATCATTTTATTTTTATGAATATGACCAACTTTTACAAACTACATTGTACCCCGGTTACCGATTGAGGTGAAATTTTGGCAGTGAGCTACAAATATGTTGAAATTTACATGTACTGAGCACAGATGTAACAGAGTAGGACGGGGCAAGATGAGCACCCTAAGGATAATCCTTAATTACTTCTCAGAAAGCACACATTTCTATAATACAATACGGCAGTTCTTTTTTGTTGCATCTTATCTAACATCTACCTAGATTAGAATGTGAATTGCAAAGAAGACGGTTATTCTGATAAATGTGACTTAACTGAAACTCTGCTTTTGACTGGTTGAAATATACTACGGGGCAAGATGAGCATTGGGGCAAGAAAGGCACTATCAAACAATCTATTATTCCAACTGTAATTTATTAGAGCACTAATATTCACAAGAAATGCGGATTGGTCATATTAAAGTCATAAAATTGTGCATAATATGAATCATAATTGTAGGCTGTGCAAAAAAGCTTCGTATTTTGTGTATTTGATTGTTTTAAAATAGGGTGCTTATCTTTTCCCATTCGAAATAAATTATTCAAATCTAATTAAGCATGGTCATACATTTCACTGTAAAAATAGTTTAAATAGTTCTGAAATATTCTTTGAAGACTTATAATATGTATATTTGATTTAGATTTTCTTAAAACATATTTATGTTTTGAACCCTTATGTGGCCGACAGGAAAGCCGTGTTCCTTTTGCAACTTCAAATGGTGATAGTTCAATCAAAATGCATTTTTTTAGCTGGAAGCTCTAACTCGGTGACATCTTAGAATTCGATGAAATGTAGCATCTGTGAGAAAATAAAGTTGATACGGTGAGGAGGGACGTGGGGAGGGGTATCTGGTTTTTTTTACCACGTGGAAGGCAAAACCGCGTTCCCATGAATTGATATTTGCATAACAAATTTTCAACCGATTTTGATAACTTGGGCCGTTTTGGAAACAGGACCCGAGTAGAAGCCGTGATATGTATTGATAACAAAACATGATATTAACTTGTTTGAAATAAGAGTAAAAATAACAAGCAAAATAACAAAAAATTGCACCGAAATATCATAAAAATATCAGGTTTTGCTGTTAACAATAAAAAGTAATGGCTCAAGATATTTAAAAGTTGTTGTTAATGGCAAAACCTGATATTTTTATGATATTTCGGTGCATTTTTTTGTTATTTTCGCTTGTTATTTTTACTCTTATTTCAAACAAGTTATTATAGAGTAGATAACTACTTCTTCAAAAGTATGCATTTGCCCGGAAAAGGTAACAGAGTAAATCACTCATTTTTTAAAGTACGCATTTGCCCGGGATAATGCAAAAGAGTAGATGACTCCTTCTTTAAAAGTACGCATTTGACCGGGATAATGCAAAAGAGCAGATGACTTCTTTTTTAAAAGTATGCGTTTGCGCGGAAAAAGGAAAACGAGTAGATAACTACTTCTTCAAAAGTATGCATTTGCCAGGAAAAAAGGCAGAAGAGTAAATGACTCCTTCTTTAAAAGTACGCATTTGCCCAGGATGAAGCAAAAGAGTAGATGACTCCTTCTTTAAAAGTACGCATTTGCCCGGGATAAGCAATTACGAAGTATTTAGCCTAAGCTAGGAAATGGTGCATTCTGGGGTATGGTATTCTGGGGAATGTCTTTCGGGGGATGGAGGCATTCTGGGAAATGTCTTTCGGGGGATAGGGGCATTCTGGGGAATGTCTTTCTGGGGATTGTGGTATTCTGGGGAGTGGTGCACTCAGGAGAATTAATTTATGGGGAATCACTTTCTGGGCAATGGGTTTCTGGGGTATGACATACAATCGTTCTGCTTTATCCAAGAAATCTCCGAAATTCTACATACGTAACCAAAGGTGTATCAACTAGTTTCAAAAGTGGGACATAAACTTTGTGGTCCTTAGAATGGAATGGGATGCCAATCCATCACTGGTGCTGTGTGGGGTGGATTCCTCATAGAGTGAACAAGGCAGACCAGACGAATAGTTGACAGCAATTTTCAAACTTTAACTCTACCTACCACCATTGATCGTGTCATGAGTCGAGTCAAGTACGAGACACTGAAGACGACCTTACAGTTCAGGTTGAAATACGTATATGTAAAAGTAAGTATATGTAAAGAACTAAGCAAATTGTGCTAAACTCGTCTTATGAAAATGAAAACATTCCATTAAAAAAGAGCTAAATCATGTTCTTGGGATTTGTGATTTTGACCGCAACCGAAAAACCAGCCAAAGCGTAATTACCTAAATAGTTTTTCGTGGCAGTGTTTTTGAGTCATTTCATCGTCTGTCCTGTACTGTTTTTTCGGGTCTACTACGAAAGGCCGAATCACAAAAGGCCGAAACACGAATGGCCGAATTACAAAAGGCCGAATGCACAAAAGGCCGAAACCACAAAAGGCCGAAATCACATAAGGCCGAATCACAAAAGGCCGAAACCACAAAAGACCGAATAAAATCGGCAGACCAACAAAGTGAACCGGAGCGCGCGCGCTCGCTCCGGTCCACTTTGTTGGTCTGCCGATTTTATTCAGACTTTTTTTTATTCAAATACTTAATATAATTTAGAATATGCGGATTATTTTGTGATTTCTCAGTAAAGTCTTGTGAAGTCAGTTTCTTTTAAATTGGGAGAAAATGATATGCATTGAGGAACACCGCGTTACTGCAAGTTATACAGCTTTTGGTCAAAAGCATAATAATTGAAAAAAGTCTATTTTGTTTAGCTTCTGATGTCGCAATTAGATCATGAGTAGTGCGCATCATTAGCACAATGCTCAACCATGCATCATGAAGCGCACAACTCCTACATTGATGCAAATCGGCAATTCGATTCTGTGAGCCATGAATCCGGTGGAATTTAACTCGGGCTTTTGCATTAGATTTGGGAATTTAACTTTTCCCAATACTACTGATAATGATTACTACGTCAGCAAAGGAAGAAAAAAGAGAGCTCTTGGATTACTCCGTTACTTTAAAGTGATAATAGGGGGATTCACTTAACGGCGTAGGTTGCTATGTATCTGTTTATGGAAATGTTTCATAGGCGATTTGAAATATGTCCCTTGTGATTGAGTGTGAAACATTTCTATAATCAGATACGCAGCAACCTACGTCGTTAAGTGAATCCCCCTAATATTTATCCGTATGTTCATGCTTTCATTACTGCAATGAAGATTGATCTATTATGCAATATATTAGGAATCAAATTGACTCTGTAAACACCGTCATACAACTTCTTTCAATTGAAAGATTGAGCTTCGACGTTGAACTGACGTTAAATACCTCAACTGAATAAGATTGATTAAGATCGCTGCTAGAAGTTGCAAAACACGTGGCCAAGTTTTTTTTTAATAGGGCAGCATAATATAAGTAAACGTAAATTTGTCAATATTCCAAGTTCTCTTAATTGAAAGATTGAAACTTTTTGTAATGATTCGGCCTTTTGTGTTATTCGGCCTTTTGAGATTCGGCCTTTTGTATCATTCGGCCTTTCGTGGTTCGGCCTTCTGGGTTTTCGGCCTTTTGTGGTATGCTAGAACAATTTCGGCCTTTTGTGATTCGGCCTTCTGTGGTTCGGCCTTTTGTGATTCGGCCTTTTGTACTGATCCCGTTTTTTTCTCATGCAAGTGTTAGCGAAATCCGACGTAAATAATAGCATACAGAGGACCCAATCCTACGTTATGCTCTGCTATTGCTAATCTACATCGCGGAGCGGTCGGTTCTCAGAGTTGTGTTCGGAATTGAAGCTTCGCATTATTTCATCCGATGAGCAACCAGTAGCGTGAGCACTGATGCTCTTCGGTTGAAAAAAAAATGTACAAATGGAGGAAATTTGGATTTGCTAGCAATGTTTTGATAAAAGAAAATTTATATCAGTGTTTTGCATTCGGACCATGACGTACCCGACTAGCTAGCAAGCAACCTAAGCAGAAATTTGACAATTCCCATTGAGGCTGCGTTGCCAGTCTAGTGGTTGTATACATATTTCATTTCCGCCCCTACGTAAGATGTGGCCGACCCAGCCCCACTTCCATTCCCGAGTTTCGGTTGCCATCGGCCTCTGGTGACAACGACGATGGAGCTCCTTGTTTGAGATCCATTTGTGAGGCTACCAGGCGCGAATTATGTACCGCAGGCATCTGTTGATGAACACCTGCAGTCGTTGAGTTCTGCACTTTATTAAATATCTGTACAGCACATGTTTTGAAATGGACAAATTGATATGAATTAATCAAAATACTATATAGTTGCGTAAGCTTTGAAAACTGTAAGGTGCTGGCTATTTATGCGATTATAATGATTATGTAAATAAAAATAAATACAAATAATAATATGATATTTGCGAAAAATATTCCATGTGTCTTGGATGGACTCGAATCCTCAACCTCCTACTCTTTAGATAGGCATGATAACCCACAACAAGACAACTTAAAGGTCACGTTTGCGGAAAAGCAATCAGAATCCGAGTACCAATATCCACCGCATATTATCGAGAATTTCACACTCTATGTCAATATTCATCCCATGAGAATCGAAGCAATGAAAAGGAATTTTAATTGTTAGCTAGAAGAAGCGACGAAATTGGTTCTGTGTCTCTTTGTTTCATGAAAAGATAAATATATGTTCAGTGAGATGCAAAACGGAACAGTTACCCTAGTAAATATAATAATAAGGTGAATTTTTCTTGAAATGAAACATTAACTAATACTAAGTGAAATGTACTTAATATTGAATAGGAACTAACCAAAAGATAGGTAAATTTTTCTTAACTTTTGTAAACATGAGATAACTTAACGTTGGGTTCCCGCACTTTACTGCCCTTGTTGAGTAGTTTTGCTTTTCATCAAGGAAAGGAAACAATATAAAGTGGGAGATGCAAGAGAAAATCCTTTTAAAAAAGTGAGTATTTCAATGAAATAACATATAGTGACAAGACAGACAATTGTTAAATGGTACATTTGGTCGGGGTTCAGACAAACCGCACCAAGTGGCTTTTTGACTGACTTGTAACATTTTGTTCGCGCAAGGAAAATGGGAATCATTTCATGTCAATTCATACGTATATTTCTCGAGCAACATATGATTAGGGCCGAAAAACCAACAAAGCTGAACCGAGAAAAATGAGGTTCAAATTTTCTATGACTAATTTAATTCATTTATTGAAGTAGAAACTCATTTCATTGCCAAAATCATGTCAATACAATACGTAAATGATTATATATAACAGCAGATCAAGATTAATTGAAAAACCATTCGAAATCTACAAATTTTCAGCTAAAACAAAAATCGCGCCGTTTACTCGCATCACCGGCAACACGTCTGGTTTTTAAGCCGTTTGCTCAAAGCTACTAACACCATCGGATTTGTTTAGATTTGTTAGCCAGAGCAGTTCTGCTATGCGATATATCGAAAACCTAGTAAGAATATACATTTTAAAATAACTTGAAGCTAGTTTTTCTAAATAACCAATATAAAGTGAACGGCCTAAAAACCAAAGCAAACATTCCGCATGGTAGTTAAGGGCGCCAACAAAGGACTTAAAAACCACTACGGTGCAAATGGTTCATGAGACGTTCACTCAAAATAGCAATTAATGTGTTTCTTAAGAGATATCAAGTACGTAGTTTTAACTAGCATGAACAATAATTTACAAAGCAATCGTTCATGCCAGAAAATCAAAAATCATGGTTTTGGTTTAAGCTAAGCCGTTTTGGTTTAAGCCGTAATCATGTTACGCGAGATTTGATGTATGATATCCTCAGTTATTGGGTTGGGGAATATTCGATACGATTTGCGATCAATTAAATCCACTAAACGAAAGCTTGGGCAGGAAAATAGGTATATGTGTATACATAATTCAAGATGGAGAAAAAACTGCCTTTTTTACTTACGAAAATGAAAAGACTTCATCAGTAGCCAAACAATTTGTGCTGAAATTGTAATTATCCATTGTAACAGTTCAAAACTTCATATTAATAAGCAAGTCTTCTTTAGGATTAAATGTAATGTGTGGGTTTTATAGAGGTATCTACGAAGCTTGGCTCACGCTATGTTTAAAAGCAACTATTATGCAAAGTAAATGCACCTCGGATGTTAAGCTGTTAAATCATAGTTTTTGAGTTTAAGGATCTGTGTCGATTAAAATATTTCATCGGTGAAATTTTGACTTTTTTACTATTAAATATAATATTTTTACCCTGAAAACTTATCTGATTTTTTTAAATTTTTTGAAACAAGCTATATAAAATCCAGCCACTAATTTTTTTACTGATACAATGATAGAAACATTTTCATATAAGAACCTTTTTAATTTGATGAAAATAGTAGAAGTTATATTAAAATTACTGCCGGTTTTAAATCAACTCAAGGTTTATTATGAATAGATCTGGAGCCTTCCTTAGCCGTGCGGTAAGATGCACTGCAAAACCATGCTAAAAGTGGCTAGGTTCGATTCCCGCTCTTGTCTAGGAAATCTCTCGCCTTCCCTGGGCATAAAGTATCATCGTAGTCTCATGATATACGAATGCGAAAATGGTAACTTGGGTTAGAAACCTCGCAGTTAATAACTGTGGAAGTGCTAAATGAACACTAAATTCCGAGGCAGCATATGCCAGAGTGGTTTATGTAATGCCAATAAGAAGAAGTATTATTGAATTTAAGGACATAATATCACTTTTTAACATTTCAAATCAACAAAAATTAAAGCTACGAACTAGTTCAAAGTAGTATTTATGTTCTGTATTTCAAACTTGATTTAGCCTCAATGGACGTCTGCATTATGTGACCACTTGTATATGCTACCATCGTGGATAACAGTTTACTTGCATTCTGTTCGTGGTTATCTGGCATTTTGTAGTTTTGCTAGATAGTTTGAAAATTTTTGTGGATGGCTTTCGTTGTTTGCTCCTTGTTCTTTGTAAGGCCTCTCTGTGATGCGCTCACAAAATTCAAGAACATGGAATTTCAAAATATGAAATTTTTCGGTGATTGGTAGCCCGGATGCTATCCAACTGTCACAAAAAGCTCGTATGGCGTCTGAATAGAAATCCATAAATGTTACACAAAAACAGCAATCAACTACCTGTGGTAGACTCTCCAATACTTTATAATAACCATTGTATTATTTTCCTTTCAAAACACCCCGTTTAACTAAAAGACTTCGGCAGTAACGCCCAGTGAAACCAAGTTGAGCGTGATGGATTGAGTTACCCTCTGATGTCCAGACTTTAGATTTGTCTTGATGATTTTTTTTGTTCCAGGCCACAGGGCCAAAAATTTGGTAGACCAATAATCCCACCAGCGCTGGAGGAGGGGGGCTGCGAAATGGTGAGTTGACATCCGGGAAGGGGCGCCTAACATAGCTCTGGTCCTCACAAGTTCCAATACTCACGCTTCCACGGGTCTTCCGATGACAATTGACCGCCAGCTAAGGGTTGCGTACTTAGCTGGTAGTGCAGCCTGGGCACTGTTGTCCTTCTGACATCAGCTAGAGTGAGAGGGTGCGTACTATGGGGTCTGCCTAGGATGTGGTGGGGTTCGACAGTGGGCTCTGTTGAACTTCTATAAAAAGCTGCATGTGTCCCCAAGCAGGCCCTATCAAAGCGACCGTGTGCCGCTCAAAGCGCACTAGCCTAGTCCTGGTGTTGGGTGGGACTTTAAACAAATTTGACCCGACTGATCGAGCGTCTGTCCACCAAGGAGGTGCGGCTCCAACAGCGTCTGTTCTGGCATCCAGCGGCTGAGTATGAAACAGAGTAGAAATATTTCACAGTCAATGCAGTGAAAAACATGGATCTCAGTAAAATCTGCTGTCGCCTTCATCGCCGCCGTGGTGAGTGCGACTGGGTGCAGCCGAAAAATCATTTCCAACACCGATTATTTAATTTCGCATTCAGCCACTCACAAGTCGCTCTGACATGCTGCTCAGTTCGCGCCTTACCGTATGACTGTGAGTGGCCCATTTAAACGCGTGGTGTTTTTTTCAATTTGCTGGGTGAATGTGTACATTTTGCTGTGGTAAATTTCATCTTCGCGGCGCTGTGGGTGATGTGAGTTCTGTTGTTTACTTTTCTGCCTCTCCGGGAATGTGAGGTTGATTTCAAAGCAGGAAGAAAATAAAAAAATGATAACAAAAAACATCACCTTCATCCAGTGCTGCCGAATATTTACAACCCTGGTATGAAATGCTATTCCCCGGAAGCTATACCTAAGATGGCAGCCCCATCCCGGTGGATAGGGAACCTTGGGCCAACAACCTACTGTTCCCAAAACATCAATTTGTTCGAGAATCCGATAATGAAAGAATACGGACTGATTTTACGGCGACGACTCTTAGCGCGAAACAACGGACACGAATAGGAACATGGAACGTTTTAACCCTAGCCCAGCAGGGTAAATTGGCACAACTTGCCAATGAGGCACGCCGCATGAAGCTTGAGATCCTGGGACTGAGTGAAGTCCGTTGGCCAAACTTTGGAGAACACAGAACGCCGTCGGGACAAGTTCTGCTATACTCTGGTTTACGAGGTGAACACGCTCCCCGGCATCGCGGAGTTGGCTTCCTACTAAGCGCTCAGGCACACTCTGCGCTTATGGAGTGGGAACCTATAAGTGAAAGGATAATCGTTGCCAGATTTAGAACACGGGTCCGAAACCTTACTATAATCCAATGTTATGCGCCAACCGATGCTGCCGATCTGCAAGACAAAGAGAACTTCTACAGTCAACTCAATGCCGTCGTAGATAGAATTCCGAAGGGTGATATCAAGATCTGTTTGGGCGACTTCAATGCGAAGATCGGATCCGACAACTCGAACCATGAGCGCATTATGGGACGCCATGGTCTCGGAGAAATGAGCGAAAACGGAGAGCTGTTCGCAGAATTTTGTGGTAATAACGACATGGTGATCGGGGGATCGCTCTTCCCTCATCGACCGGTTCACAAGGTCACGTGGGTCTCCCGTGACGGCTTTACAGAAAATCAAATCGACCACATCTGCATCAGCCGAAAATGGAAACGGAGCCTTCTTGATGTACGGAATAAACGTAGTGCCGATATCGCGTCTGATCATCACCTCCTCATCGGCGAAATACGCCTGCGCATTGCGCGGATTCGTCGGCAGGAGGAAAGAGTTGGACGACGATTCAACACACGCCGACTGGAAGATGTCACGGTGAAACGGTCCTTCGTTGAAGAACTGGAGACGCGTGCTGCATATATTCCGGAAGGTGGCAGCGTGGAAGACCAATGGACCGCCATCAAGAATGCCTTCATCGCCACCAGCGAGAACAATCTGGGTGAACTACGCACCCAGAGAAAACAATGGATCACCGATGAGACCTGGAGGAAGATAGAGGAGCGAAAAGAAGCCAAAGTCGCGATAGAGCGATCGAAAACCAGAGGAGCCAAAGTCTTAGCCCGTCAACGATCCCGTCTTTGGAGAAGGAAGTGAAACGCTCATGTCAACGAGACAAGCGAACGTGGGCGAACTCTCTGGTCGACGAAGGAGAGAGCCGCAGCAACCGGGAACATTCGCCTCCTCTAGGATATCTCACGACGCTTAAGCGGGGCGAAGATGAATGCAACGATCCCTGGAAAAGACACGAATGGTCAGTTATTGACCGACCCAACTGACCTGCTGAAATGCTAGCTCAAGCACTTCAAACAACTTTCTCAAGTGCCAACCAGGCCATCACCACCTCGGCATGATCTGCCTAGGATCCGACGTATAACACGTGTCAATACCGAAGCTCCATCACTGCTAGAGATTCAAACAGCCATCCAAAGCATGAAATCGAATAAAGCCCCAGGGGTCGACCGCATATCAGCCGAGATGCTCAAAGCTGACCCCATGACATCCGCTCAACTGCTGCATCGTTTATTTCGTAATATCTGGGACACCGCAACTTTCCCGGTCGACTGGATGCAAGGTATCTTAGTGAAGGTGCCCAAAAAGGGTGACCTGACTGTATGCGATAACTGGCGAGGCATTATGTTGCTGTGTACCGTTCTCAAAGTTCTGTGCAAAATTAACCTAGCCCGGATTCAGAAGAAGATCGATGCGGCTCTCCGGCGGCAGCAAGCCGGATTCCGTGCCGGAAGATCCTGTGTGGACCATATTGTCACGCTCCGCATCATTTTGGAGCAGGTCAACGAATTCCAAGAGTCCCTTTACTTGGTATTCATTGACTATGAAAAAGCTTTCGACCGTCTCAATCACGAGAATATGTGGGGCGCCCTGAGACGCAAGGGGGTTCCTGAGAAAATCATCGGCCTCATCGAAGCACAGTACGAGGCCTTTTCGTGTAGAGTGCTGCACAATGGGGTCCTGTCCGACCCTATCCGGGTCGTAGCTGGTGTGAGGCAAGGATGTATTCTATCACCGTTACTGTTCCTCATCGTAATCGATGAGATTCTGGTAGATGCGATTGACCGTGAACCAAACCGCGGGCTGTTATGGCAGCCTATAACCATGGAGTACCTAAACGACTTCGAATTGGCGGATGACGTTGCACTACTCGCGCAACGGCGCTCTGATATGCAGAGTAAGCTCAACGACCTTGCCGATCGCTCCTCCTCGGCAGGTTTAGTCATCAACGTCAACAAAACCAAATCGTTGGATGTAAACACGGTGACTCCTTCCAGTTTCACAGTAGCCGGGCAACCAGTGGAGAATGTTGAAAGCTTCCAATATCTTGGTAGCCAAATGGCGTCAGACGGCGGTACCAAGATCGACATAGGCGCACGGATCAAGAAAGCAAGGGCTGCCTTTGCGAGTTTAGGAAATATCTGGAAAACAGGCAGATAAGTGAACGCACCAAAATACGAATTTTCAACTCTAACGTGAAATCTGTGCTGTTATACGCTAGCGAAACATGGTGTGTATCAGTGGAGAACACTCAACGGCTGCATGTGTTCATTAACAGATGCCTGCGGTATATAATTCGGGCCTGGTGGCCTCACAACTGGATCTCAAACAACGAGCTCCATCGTCGTTGTCACCAGAGGCCGATAGCAACAGAAATTCGGGATCGGAAGTGTGGCTGGGTCGGCCACACTCTACGTAGGGGCGGAAACGAAATCTGTAAGCAAGCATTAGACTGGAACCCAGCGGGACATCGCAGCAGAGGCAGACCCAGAGGCTCATGGCGGCGAAGCCTCAATAAAGAAATAAAAGAAGTCGACCGAAATCTAACCTGGCAACAGGTTAAAGCGATAGCCGGGCATCGCTCAGGATGGAGATCTTTCAAGTCGGCCCTTTGCACCACCGGAGGTGCACAGGATCCATAAGTAAGTAAGTAAGCTGGAGGAGGGGTTTTATCTAAAATTGTGTCATAGTCTCCTCCTTCCAGAAGATGATTATAAACACAATTGAAATATAATCGAGCATCTTTCTTGATCTGTCCAGCGTTGAATTCTGTTTCTATGGTAATAAGTGGACGGTGCAGGGTTGCTGGTTTTTTAATAGACACGTATGAGATATGCAGTTACACAAGAATTCGCTATAGATGAAATATATTTTCGATGTCAACAGTATTTCTAGTATAACTTCTGCTACATTCATCATATGAAAAATGTTTTTATATGAAAATGTTTCTTAAAGCATCAGGAAAAAGTTTAGTGGTTGGATTTTATATAACTTGTTTCAATTTTTTTTAAAATCAAATAAGGTTTTTAGGGTAAAAATATTAGCTTAAATAGTAAAAAAGTCCAATTTTCACCGATGAAATATTTTAATCGACACAGATCCTTAAACTAGAGGTCGAAAACTATGATCTAACGGCTTAACATCCGAGGTGCATTCACTTTGCATAATAGTTGCCATTAAACATAGCGTGTGGCTACTTATATAAGTCTTGATCAAAACCAACATATAACATATCTGCTGGTTTTATGTCAGATCCATTTGTTAGCTCTGTAGGAACACAGGAGCATTATAAAACCTAGGAGCTGTGGTTTTATATTGAAATTAAAAACGTGGTTCTCTATTACTTTTGCGCCTTTGTTTAAATGACAACTGTATAAATCATAAGAGGTGAGCCAGCCTAGGGCTCAAAACCTCTCAAATAAAGAAAAAAAAGAAAGAAAGAAACTATAAATCCAAAATAAAACTATAAGCTTTTGGGCATGTCATAATAAAACCTCTATGAAACTAGCATAAATCTTTGAAGCATTGCAATTGTTACTTGGGAAGATTTCATCTCTTGTAAAACTTGAACCAAAGTAGCGTATTTTTGTAAAGATCCTCTAGACAAATTACCATTATGTAGAGACTCAGTTTCTAGATTAATAACCATACTAATTTTACAGAACGGTTTGTGTGTTTGGACCCTTCTAGAGGTCGTTTTTAGTGGCTTCTCCTAACATTGACCAAATTCCATATTTTTTTTACAGCACAAACTGATCTGTGCATGCGCCAACTTTCCTTCACTATTTTAAGATGTGTAATTAGATTTAAAGTTGATAACTCAATATAAGAACACTTTAAACCTCAATAGTCACCAAAACAAAAATTTGGCCAATAAATTACATTAAATATAAATTTAATTCTCAGGTGTTTAATTTTTTGTAGATTTGGCAAATTTAATAAAAGGTCAAACAATATTTATTGAGTAAATATTATAAAAAAGGGATCAAGTCAAGATTGAATGCACTATCAAATTCCATTACAAAACTCATTTATGAATATGCACTAAAAACTAGAGAACACCTTTCTACTTTTTCCGAAGCAAATTCATGGAGAGGGATCAATTTATTCCGAATATCTTAAAATTCTATTTTTGACAACACTTCAAAACATTGATTGTGCGTATAAATAACAACTAAAATAACGGGCTGTCGCATATCAGTAAAGGTCAATTATATGTTTCTCAGATAGCGTGTGCGAAAATCGCGTAAATTTATTTATTTTTGGCCAAGTTTTTGGCTGTAATACATTGAAAATGGGAAAAGGTCAAATGTTTCCAGGGTTCTCTTTTCTTTTTGCCTTTCTTGTTCAACAAAATAATACCGATAGGCTATATGATCACTCCAGAAACGAGCTTTTGATTATGTCTGTATGTGTGATGTAGTGATGTCTGTATGTGTGTATGTATGTGTACACATTTTATAGACACACGTTTGGAAAGTTAGCATTGTCCGAATTAACAACAGGTTCCATTCGACGAGGAATCCTGTCCCATTGTTTGCTATTGAACATTGGCTAGATCGGACTACGGGGATGAGAAGTTATGGACAAAATACTTTACATTTTTATGCGCAAACCACGCTAAAAACACTAATTCATATTTTTTAATATTTTTTGCACTAGAAAGGCACCAACACCGCTAGGTGGATTAATCAGTATTTTTCAAAGGTCATTTCAATCCACAATGTGGGATACATTTGTTTATGTATGAGTGCTGACCAGTCACGATACTGAAGATCATGAGGAGAACGAAGGTGAAAATAACTCTAGGCACTATACCGCCGCAATATTCGTACAGTTTTCTCTGGTGGTTATGATTAATTCAGAAATAATATCTGCGTTCAAAAGACATCCTCCAAAAAAGGGGAGGGGGTTTCATGGTTTAGCAGAGGAGACCGAGGAAAAGTGACCCAGAGGAGATTGGGGATTTGTTTCAAAAGGAAATACAAGTTCAAAACAAGTGGAACAGTTAAGGAGACAATTGGGGAAATGCTAACACCGAAAATATACTGCCGGTCCACGCGTAATTGTCCCTTGTCTTTAATGAAAAATAGTCAAAAATAATGAGGTAAGTTGAACTATTAGATTGTATTTTTTTTATCATGGGACGGTTATGCGTAAAGCAGCACTATAACAATCAGCGTTTTTTTCTCTTCAAATGTATACAAAACTTTTTTTAGAAGTCTAGTTTACTTCATAATTTTCGTTAAAGTTATAATGCTTGTGTAGACCTATACTGCCGCTAACCGCAAGTCGAGCACATCTGTATATGGACGCCAATATACAGATGTGCTCGACTTGCGGTTAGCGGCAGTATACTTTCGCCCAAGAAGTATTTCGCTCTAAATATAAAATCTGAGGCTAGATAATGAAATCTCTCCAAAATGTCACGTGTCATTTGAATGTCATTTTGCCTTTCCCGCCTCAGATTATACATTTACAGCAACGAGCTGTTAGACAAAGTTGTGGCCTCATTTAAGCGCTGCAAGTTCGTCATACTTCATAAATTTATATCTATCTTCTGAAAAAATCAACGGGCTTTTCCTTATACGCAGGAGGTCGTGAGTTTGATTCCAGGCCCGTTCCATTCCTCCTACTTTGTTGCTTTGTATCTTTTTATATACTGGAAGCTTATCATGCAGAAACGGTAGTCACTATACCACCGAGCTCATCTAGTCCTTAATTTTTTTAGATAGTTCTTCATAAAATGGCACTGAGTATAATTTGTTTTATTTTTGCTGCAATTAATATTTCTGTTGCATTGTTTTAGATTGAACCATGTCCGCCATCAATTCAAATGCAGGCGCCACTGTAACGACGGCACCAAGAAGCATAGTGACACAAACTGCTACAGGTTCCATGATTGATTGCCGAAATGTGTATAAAATATCACCCACAAAGCCTGTCGTCTCGGTACCCCAGCATCAAGATATGGTCAAAATAAGGTTCACAAAGGATGAAAGTGGAAATGGATTTGGGTATAGCAAGACAATCGTCACTAGTACCCAACCGACAGAAGGTAATTGATCTACTAATTACAGCACATTGATTCCATCACTAGCTTTGACAAAAAAATGTGTGATACAATACACCCGAGTTAAACAGCTTAACAGAAAGATAAACCTTAATTTTGTTTCAGATAAAAATGAGAAAACTACACCCCAAAAGTTCAAAATTAATTTGGCACAGCAGCCAACATTTCAGATGAAAACTCCTCAGAATAAAATTGTGCTGGTGAAAATGCTTCCGAAGATGCCGCAGAGTGGTCCCCAATTTGTTGCGGCTCCAGCATCTAGAAATAGTATTTCACCGACAACACTAGCTGTCGCTCGAAGTGTGCAAGGTTTGCGACCCATTGCACACGTTGGTTCTCCGCCGGGTCTCTCGACTGTAACAGTACTGAAGTCGGTGAGTCCAGAAAAGCAAAAATCGTCAGCAAACCAGGAAATGTCGAAGACCGGAAGTGATACTTCAATATCTTCTAATTCAACTCTAACAACGACGACATCTACAGATTCTATGACCAGTACGTCTACGGAGTCTGACAGCGGCAAGCAGCAGATGAATATATCTAAGCCAACTGATGAAATAGATACGGACAAATCCACAGGACAAAATTCTCAGTCAACGGAGGACACGGAACATAACGACGATCATGATAGTAGCGCAAATATTAAAATGTCCCGGGAAATGAGATGCCTCAAAGCATCTCAAAGCAGTTCCAAGATTTTAACTGAATTCATGCTAAACTCGTCCTCTTCGGAAAAGCTGAGGAAGCGATGCCGGTCTCGTGGAGAAGGCGACGATAGTCGCAGTTGCGGCAGTTTAACGCCAACCTCCCAGAAACGGTATTCGGTTTCGGGTCGAGAAGAGGATGATCCGGACGATAGCAAAGGGAGCCCTTCGAGTATGAAGCGTTCGGGCATGCGGTCGGCCAATGCCGAATTTTCCATGAAGCAGAAAAAGTTTCTCAACAGCATTCATCATCAAAGTGATGGCGGATCGGACAATTCCGACAATGAAGGAGATCGACCGAAAGTAAAAAAGGGAGTGGTGCAGATATTTTCACCACCACTGGCACCGAAGGTATGATTTTTTATAGCAGTATGTGCTCAATGGTACACATAACTTTCACTATTCTTTCAGCTTGGATGGGACAAGTTTTGTTGGCGATGCAAGACTTGTGAGCCCGGCCTGGAAGCGTGCTCCGGCTGCATTAGGTGTTTCCATCCGGTTTGTCTGAAACTTAGTCCGGCGTTCTTCATTGTGGAGAAAAACTGGAATTGTCCTGAATGCATCAAAGGGGATTCGCTGGTTGACGGTGCTAACGATAAGCCAACCAAGGATATGAAGCTGAAGCAGGATAGTCTGATCGTTTCGCTGAAGTTCACGATGAAGCGAATGCAACAACTAAAAGGGGTGAGTAAGAATTATAAAAATCAACTCGTCTCAGAGTAGGAAATATGTGATTTCGTCGATACACATATCAAAAAATACATCTTACTGAGCTGCAACCCGATCAATAATGCATAACAACATTATAACAAGGGAAGGTATTTATTTCAGAACAATATTGTAACAAAATGTGTTATAAATTTGGCTGGTTAGCTGTTAAAATATCAAAAATCCCTCTAGTCGTAACACAATTAAATTAGTTATAACAAACGTTGATATAATTATTTGGTACAAAAACCTACTTTCAATGTAATTGCCTACATCACGGATAAAAATATGGTACGATACAAAGACTATTTTTAATTCATAATGGAAACAATCAACTTTGTTGCAGATATTAATATCGAGGATGGGTGGTTCAAGTTATACTGAAGGTAATCACCTCCGATTTTTTTTCAATATCTACAAAAAATTAAGGCAATATTTTGTAAAAATATACAAAACTAATGTTGTTATAATTTTAAAATGAAATTAAACTGGCCGAAGACACATTTTTATCGAATTATCCAATTAGTATACACGTTGTTTTAAATAACAACCATTGAAATTTTTTTTTTCAGTGATGGTAGCAATGCGTATTTATAAATCAATTAAACATGCAAAATGATTGAAAAATGCAATCTAATGAAATTTTTTCAATACATTTCAATACATCATCGCTAGGTGGATTAATCTGGGTTTTTTCTTGAATCGAACAAACATAGACAAAATAAATAGAATCATCAATAGACCAAATGCATATGTAATAACATACAAACGCATCATTTTTCGTATTTGCAAAGTTTATACTAAGCTAGCTTCTTCTTATTGGCATACATCCCCACACTGGGACAGAGCTGCCTCGCAGCTTAGTATTCATTAAGCACTTCCACAGTTATTAACTGCGAGGTTTCTAAGCCAAGTTACCATTTTTGCATTCGTATATCATGAGGCTAACACGATGATACTTTTATATGCCCAGGGAAGTCGAGACAATTTCCAATCCGAAAATTGCCTAGACTGGCACCGGGAATCGAACCCAGCCACCCTCAGCATGGTCTTGCTTTGTAGCCGCGCGTCTTACCGCACGGCTAAGGAGGGCCCCAATAAGCTAGCTTATAGTAATCTATTTAAGATTAAAACGTCTATACATAGAGCATGCGGATGTTATACTAATTGCGTAAGACCTGCACATAAACGCTGAGATCATAAACGTAGCTGGGGTCAACCAAGAGAAACGCGATTAGTATAGATTTTTTCAGAGTGTACCTCTAAATGCCTCTAAATCAACCACTAAGCTGCCGTAATCTGAAAAAGTGATGTATACGCCATTTTCCAAAAATGGTGTTAACAAGTGCTACTCATCGAGCTCTTTAACAGAAAAATGAAAAACATGCATGTTGTAAAATGGCTGTTACGTCACTTTTCCAGATTACGACAGTAAGGTAAACCAGTCTTCGACTGAAAACATCAGTAATGATAATAGCAAAACAAAACTTTGATCAATGGCACGTTAGTTGATCCGTCGTTGTTAAAATCTGCCTGATATTGACCAACTAAGGATCTTCTTCTTCTTATTGCCATTACATCCCCCACTGGAACATTGCCGCCTCGCTGCACTTCCATAGTTATTATATCCGCGAGGTTTCTAATTCTAAAATTGCCTAGACAATAATTTCCTATTTTACAGCAGCTCCACAGTTTTCAAGAATTTAAGGCCTTTCTACCTAACCCTGTATTTTTTTTATTTTTCCTTAAAATACGTTCAATGATTGTCGAACGATAATTTTTGCACAGCAAATTTAATTCCGATGCCATTCATGAACATCGACATAAAAGACAAAGGTTCAAAAAACAAAATGGCCAATGGCTCAGGTTGAGAGAATGATACGATTGAGCCTGAAAGAGTTTTATTTGATGTTAGATAAGATTAAATAGAAATCTGCATGTTTTTTTGCAATCATTCAGTCTTCCTTGTAGTTTCCAATTTGAAGAGCTAGAAAATTCGATATGCATCATCTATAAAGAGAACCACATGCTTTCAGCCATAGCTAACTTTTATTGCTTTATCATTGCGATGTATAACAGCGCAAAGTGTTACCTTGCTCTATGTCAGTAACGAACACAAATAAAATCTTTCTTTTTTTTTGTGCAAGATAAAGCATGCTCTGAATATGTTCACCAACACATTGGAACGTTCACATACGAGAATAAGAAAAAACTGCCAGAACCATCGTTATCATTGCACATTTAATCCACTAGATGTCACAGCTATTGTATAAAATTCATACATAACACAGTATTACTAATGGGATAGAAGCATTAACATGGTCGTATGATTTTATTGTCCTTTTGCAGAGTACGATACTGAACCCGCTTGATAAAGAACAGTTCCCAAACTACGATGGATATGTTACGAAGCACGTCGATCTTACAACATTGCAAACAAACATTGCCGAGCAAAAGTATCTAACTACAGAGGCATTTCAGGCAGATGTAAGCTGGATGGTGCACAACGCTACGATTTATCCATGTAAGTAAAAAAAGCAAAATATACTAAAAAAAACTGCGATTCATTTAATGAAATTAGTAAGTGCGCTATATACAAAGACTTGCGGATCAACTCTATTATAAACAACACCGTATTGTAATAAATTACACTCATTATGCCTTTCAGAGGTGGGCCAGGCTAGGGCTGCACGCCTCTTTAATAAAGAATAAAAAAAAATTCATGTATCCAACATTTTACAATGTTTAACTGAAATTTGTAGGGATAACAATATGTAGCGAAATTGTACAATTCTCATTGTATTGTACAATGTTTGGGGCTTAGAAACCAAAACTATGTTTTTTAAATTTTCTAGCATAGACGAGTCGCCTCGTCAATGATTCTCCATTCTAGGTGCAACTCCGTTTTTGATATTTCTTAACAAATACATTTATTGTTATTTTTTAAGTGAACGTCTTATGAACCATCTGCACCAAAGTGACTTATAAGTCCTTTGTTTGGCGCCTTTAAACCATTCGCAGTTTTGCTTTGGTTTTTATATTGTTTGGTTAGGAAATCTGGCTTCTAGCAATGTTATGATGTATATCTTCCTTAGGTTTCAATATATCGCATAGCAGAACTGCACTGGCCATCATAGCTAAACAAAATGATTGAGATCGAGTAAACGGCCTCAACGCCAGACGTGTTGCTGGTAATGAGAGTAAACGACGCGATTTTTGTTTTAGATTAATTATAAAATGCAGTAGCGTCGCGTAACCTCACTTTTTACCTGTGCACTGACGTGAAAAATGAAAATTTTAATAATTCTACAGCCCAAATGGAAAATAAAATTAATATCAGAATCGTTTAATCTAATCAAAATCTAGTTATTCTATACATTTCCGTACAAAAATTCCTTAAATTTTAATACAGTGCACAGGTAGATTGAGGTTAGGGAAACGCCACTGATAAAATGACTATTTACGTATAGCATCGACATGTTTTGCCTTTCTCGTATACTGCCCCTATTCGCATAAGCGTCCCATGTCAGTTTTCTTCAACTTGAGAAATATGCCGTTGAATTTTTCAAACTCGTTTTACAAGGAGAATTTAAAAAAAATCTAATAAATCGATAAAACCAGCAATCTCCCTGAAAATTTGGCATGATATTCTTTATTTGTATACATTGCTATGGAACTATTAAATGGACCATAATTACATTGATGTTTTTTGCGAGAGTGTATCAAAATCTGGAATGTGACTGTTATGCGAATAAATAGCAAGATGGGACAACCCAAGTGGGTTTTGATTTTCAAATTTCTAAAACAAAGCGTATTATTTTATCAGTTTTTCTTAAAGATGAGCTTATTTTAAGCTTATTTCTGAAAGAAAATCAAAATCGCCAAAAAACGACATGGGACTCTTATGCGAATCGCGGCAGTATACTAAGTATACGTAAAGGCTATATCTAGACCAACATTTGAAAAAGGCGTAACAGCCAAAATTTATTTCTTCTGATTCTTCGTCCCCATATAAAGCTTTATATGTAGACGAAGAATAAGAAGGAATAAATTTTGGCTGTTACGCCCTTTTCAAATGTTGGTCTAGATATGATCGCTCCAAAAACAAACTTTTTATAGAAGGCCCGGAGACCCATAGTGTTATATACCGATCGACTCTGCTCGACGAATTGAGGTGATGTCTGTGTTTTTTTTTTCTTTTCTTTCTTCAATGGAGGGGGAATCTGCTCAACAGACATCCTGGGTTGTCCAGGAAGTGCGGGGTTAGGGATCACCTCCAACAGCAAACGAGGGAGGCAGGACTACATCCCCGATCCGCTAAACCGTTTCCATTGTCGCCAAGCCCATAGTCCGGTCCGGTACAACTTAATGTAGGCGGCGCCCTTTTGCGAGACGCCCCGCTTCAGCTCGAGGATCATCTCGCCCATCCGGGTACGTCTTATTCGACGTACGTCGGCGCCGAGTTCACCGAGCTTGACGTCACTCCTCATCGCCTTCAAAACGTCCGAGTACTTAGCCTCGTCCGTCGTGATGACTAGGGCATCGTTCCTGGAGCAATTGGCGCCTACCCTAGACTTCTTGCTACCCTCATTCGCCTGGGCCTTCTTTTCGGCCCTTGACGTCTTCGGTTTCCTCTTGTTCTTGACCAGGGTCCAGGAGGCGTCATCCCCCTCTATTTCCCTGGTCTGGGGCGGCTGAGAGTTCTCAGCCTGCCGTAACCCCTTACCACCGTCTTTCCTGGGTGGACGGACCTTTCCAGGTCCTTCCTCCCCCGGTTTGGGAGGTACCTGGCCGGGGTTCAGCTTCCCAGCCCCACTACCTTTGTTCGGGGTAGTAACCCTCCGCGTTTTGGAGCGGCCCCCAGGGAGCTCATCCCCTGGAGACTGTCTCCCCCGTTTTTGTGTCTGCTTCGTCCCAATCAACAATGCATAGCAAAATTATAACAAGGGGAGTTATTTATTTCAGAAAAATAATGTAACAAAATGTGTTATAAAATTGGCTGGTTAGTTGTTAAAATAACAAAAATTATATCAAAATTCCCTCTAGCCGTAACATAATTATATCAGAGGTTGTTACCTTCATTTCAACATTATAACAACCGTTGATATGATTATGAGGTACAAAATTCTACTTTGGTGGTAATTGGTAATTGCCTACATCACGTATAAAAATGTGGTACGCTACAACGCCGGATTTCCATCCATAATGTAGGCAATTAACTTTGTGCTAGATATTAACATCGAACATTGATTCAAGTTATACTGGAGGTGATTACCTCCGCTTTTTTTCAATATCAAAACATGTAGGCAATTATTTTGTGTAAATATACATAACTAATGTTGTTATAATTTTGATATGAAATAAAACTGGCCGAAGACAAATTTTTATCGAATTATCTAATTATAACCATTTATAGAATTGAGTTATAATTGTGTTATGTATTCCTGATCGGAGTTGGAGCAGTCGCCCCAGACGTGCCCGCGAATACTTGAGCCCCAGTCTGGGTAGACTTTGGCACCATCGTCTTCGCTGGCACGCCCTCGGTCGATTCGACCTTGCCCGAGTCCGCGAATCCTTGGGCCTCAGTCTGGGTATACCTCGACTCCACGGATTTCACGGGTTTACACTTGGCCGTCACGACCGCCCTCTCCAGTTTGGCGTCCAGCATCGACTTTCGAAGTTTCAGCAAGCTCCTCTTGAGGTCCTTACTGATATTATGCTTCGATGACGCAAAGTCGATGATGGCGTCCAGCTGTTCCGTCGCCACCTCGAAGGCCGAAAGCCCATCGCGTTTGCGGTTCATCACCTTCACAAGCCATGGGCCGTCTATAACCTCTACCGGCGTAGCCTGGGAGATGGTTAAGTGACCCACGCTGGCGCTGCGCACTGAGCTGCCGACTATTGCCTCTGGCCTCCTAGGTGGAGACCTGAACAACCCACCTCTTGCGAAGGGGTTGTCGCCTACACTACTACCACTAATTGAAGAATTGACTTGGTTTTTTATTTTGGTCCCACGAGTTGCTCGGGAAAAGAGGTCCACCACGCCAGAGCCCAGCATGACGCGGTAAGGGACAATTACTGTGGAGGGTGCCCAGGTACCCCACAGGCTCCGTTAAAGGCCTAGCTTATTATTTCACCCCCTGGCAATGCATCCCCTCGGCACGGGTCGCTTAACGCCTTGGGATTAGGGGTTAGGGACGATGATTCCGTTGGTTGCACCCCCTCACTCTAGCTGATGTCCGAAGGACAACAGTGCCCAGGCTGCACTACCAGCTAAGTACGCAACCCTTAGCTGGCGGTCAATTGTCATCGGAAGACCCGTGGAAGCGTGAGATTGGAACTTGTGAGGACCAGAGCTGTGTAGGTCGCTCCTTACCAGATGTCAACTCACCATTTTGCAGCCCGTGTGTGTGTTTTTTTTGTGTCCTTCCATGGTATCGTGCCAGCGCATTGCCGGCCTTCCAGGTGGCCTTACCACGCCCTATGTCCTCGGAAGGTGGGAAGGGTCGATTTCGGCCCTGCTTCCCTCTGCACGACTGGTATCAAGAATGATGATGCCGCGTGCACCCCAAACTGACCTCTCTGCGATAGGGTCTATTCGCCAACACACGGAGGGACTTGCCGACGCGGTGCCTACGCCTGCCCCAGCCTTGACGAGGACCCCTTTTCGTCCTCGGGCTCGGAACCCGCCCAGTTGACCGACGCCGCGAAAGCGATGATACCATGTTGTTCTTCGCGCGGCCACTTGTTCGATAAAAGGATCGAGTTCGACCACAGGGCACCGGTATGACCCATGAAGCCGACTCCGAACCCTGGGACCACCTCTTATTTGCGCCTGAACTAGCCATTCCTCGAGTCCACGCGCCACCTTCTGTGTAGCTCCGAGACGATTTGGACGATAGCCGATAAATCGGCGTTCCAGCCAACTTCATCTTTACACATCCTCCTGACGAGGTTGTCCGGGGTAGTGTCCAGACCACGCACATGTGGCAAGCATGTGGTCACGCATTGTGCGAAAACGCGGGCACACGAACAAGACGTGTTCCGCCGTTTCCTCTAAACCTGCGCACACCAGACACTCGGGCGAGGCCGAGTGTCCGAACCGGTATAGATACTGCCAGAAGCAACCATGGCATAAGGACCTGGGTCAGGTGGAAAGTGATTTCCCCATGGCGCCTCTTGACCCACGTACCTATCTCCGGTATCAACCTATGTGTCCATCTACCCTTAGTGGAACTGTCCCACGCACGCTGCCATTTGACCATTGAGGCCAACCTGACAGTCCTACGGATGTTTCTCGTGCCGCGCATTTCGAAGCACTCTATGTCTTCACCGATAACGATGTCAATAGGCATCATACCGGTGATGACGCAAAGTGCATCGTGCGGCACGGTACGGTACGCGCTCACAACTCTTAGACACATGAGCCTATACGTACTTTCTAACTTCGTTCTGTAGCAGTTAATACGCAGGGCCGTGCCCTAGCCCGAGCAGGAGAAATTGGCTCAATAATATTTAATTCTGTTATTAATACCATACTCTGTTATGAACTAGCCCTGCATAAGTGGTAAAATACCAAAGGAATAATACCAAAAACTAATATGCACAATACTTAAGCCATAACAAATTCAGTTATTAAATTGAATTTTAATACCAAATGCATAACCAATGATTATTTGTTTGGTATTGAAATACCTAAGCATGGTATGCCTTAAGGCTCAAGACTCCATCACAATGTTTTGAAAATTAATGACTGTATCGCTTGTTTGTAATAGTGAGGCAATTGGTACGGAAAAGTGCAGCAGCGATAAATAAATTTTGTTTACAACTGGGGTGGGTGGCAACGGGGATATGCCAGCTGATGCATAATGTTGCCAGACTTGACGAAATGTTTATTTTAAATCATAACACATGTTCACGGTGTATCAACCCATATAGGGTTTTTACCGGTTAAAATCTTTTATACACCACTTCGAATGTAACAGAAGCTTACATATCATGTTTAAATATTTATTTTTGGTTTATTTGTTCAATCAAACAGCAATGATTTTTTCCAATAAATAAATCTGGCAACGGTGAAGAGATGATTATTTCCTTGTGTATGCACACCTTTGTTTGCTTGTCGGCGTAGACGTGGCTGGCGTATACGTTGTATTGTTCGGATTGAATGAAGTTGCATCGCGTAGATTTTGTTCTCACCATTTCACTTATTGCGCTAGTGAATTTGAGTCTTCCGCATTTTATTGCATTTACAATACGGTCGTCAAATTTGTCTCTCACTTCGATTTTTGGAAAGCAGTTTTCGACAGTTTTTGGACGTGAAGTGAATTGATCGGTAGTCAAGATTGAATAAAAAGGTGAAACTCAGTTAGTGAATATATTTTAGGAGTGATTAAATCAAGGAAACAGTGAAAAAAAAAACAAGTGAAAAATCAAGTGCGTGTGTATGTGTTTGCTCCGAACGTTCGAAGTTAGTATGCGTTCGATAAAAATGCGAATGTCGGTCTAGGAAAAAAGCAATTTTCAGCGTTTTTCCAGCAATTCCTCAGTAATTGATGGTTTTGATAAGTGAAAAATTAATATGAAAATCTAATGAATATGCAATGATTGAGGTAAGTCGGCAAATAGCCCCAAAATATTGAATTTTGTTCAAAACTTTATTAGTATTAGTGCGGTTTTGAATAAAATCATCGTCATCATCGGATTGATTACGGTTTATAGAGCCTTAAGTATTCTGCATATATGTTTTTGGTATTATTTTTTGGTATTTTACCTCTTATGCAAGGCTAAATCATACCAATTTCTGTTATCGAGGTCGTCACTCCTGCTCGGGCTAAGCTGGCCCCCATATCTCAGTATAGCGACACTAGCCAGAAGCTTGCGCTTGCTGGCATAAACCGCAGAGTTATTAGACATCATCCGGGACAATGCCACTATGGCTGTGGAGGCGCGCTTGCAGGCGTAATTGACGTGTCTACCAAAGGTAAGCTTATCGTCGATACCCCCAAAGAGTTTGATGGAGCGTTCAGAGGTGACCGCGCAGTTGCCTGCCCTTATCATCGCTTGTTGCTCCGACTTTCAATTGTTAACAACAACCACCTCAGTCTTGTGGTGAGCCAGCTCTAACTTCAAGCAGGCATATTGGTCTATATGCCGACGGATCCCCCGGTGGTTTTCCCGCCTTTGGCAATAGGACCAAGCTCTGCCTTTTCCATGTTTCAGGGAAGACTCCCTCGTCCAGGCATCTCTGCATGACAGATCTGAACATCTCGGGAGCCTCAGCAATGGCCACTTTGATGGCCAAGTTCACCAGGACCACTCAATAAGCTGATTAGGCGATAGTTTCCTGGTGTCTTTGTTGCTTTTGGAATCGCAATAACCGATGCATGTTTCCATTTCACTGGAAAGTTTAAAAAGCTTGAGACACGCGTTGAGGATCTTTGTTAATAATAGTGAGCGGGACCATTTGGGCAGCACCCCCTATTCCCGTCCGCCACGTTAATAATTAAACCGCGTTCCAACCAAATGGCTTGATTGTTTGTACATCACTAGATATCGACAGAAACTAACCATGTACTAAAAAACAAGTAATTTGGTTGTAATGCGCTCGAGTAATGAACGTTGCTGACGGGAATAGGGGGTGCTGCCCAAATGGTTCTCTACCCTATAAGCCCTTTTCTAGGAAGATGTTTTAGTAGAACGTTCCTGATTCTATCGAGACCAAAAGCTTTTTTTGTTTTCATGTCACTGATTATGGATTTCACTTCTTTTGGCCTAACAAGCACATTAGAATAATGCTGTCGCTGTCAGATATTCTTGCAATTGTTTCATTCACTTCTACTGTCGTCACGGAGTCACCATTCAGTGGATTGTTGTGTGCTGCGGCGAAGGTATAAGCTAATGCTTCAGCTTTCTGTGTAGGTGTTACTAGCAAGTTGCCATCAACTTTTAAGGGAGGGCTCTGCTTCACGTTATTGCGGAGATTTTTGCTCAGCTTCCAGAATTTTTGGCAACGTAAATCGATTTACAATGATATGGAAATGCTAATATCATCTTCCAAACTTGGACGTACATGTTCATGATAGCATTAGAGACGAAAGTATAGAATTGATAGTTCCGTTAGGATACGGCGAGCATGAAGAATGTTTTTATAGAAGTCGATTTGAAAGCGAGCGGAGGCAATATTTGTGATGGCACATATCGCACGACCTTCCTTCTGCCAAGCTCCCGTATGAAGGGAGGAAGAATATCAGTGTGGAAGCTGATATATCTTCACTGGCTTCACACTGATATTCTTCCTCCCCTTCATGCAGGAGCTTGGCAGAGGAAGGTCATGCGATATACATTAACGTAGAAGTAACACACACGAAATCATTAATTTAACGTAAATCGTTTTAAGGATTCAATTTATTTCGACAAACTCAAGGACAGTAAAATAGACCACACTATCTTACTTACTTACTATATGTGGTAAGCTGGTATGATTTGAATTTGTGATTTACAAAACCCACAAAATGCAAATGTTTCAAATATGCGATCATGAGCAGTTGTTCCCTAATATTTTTATGCACAAATAACTCGAGAAATTTCAACATGATCCTATATACTTGCGTATGTTTTAACACTGATCTACATAATGTCTCAATTGTTGCTTACTAGCGTTTAATAAAATTGATAAATTTATATTAATCCATGTGGTTTTAATTCCAGTAAACAACAAATTGCTATCGATAGCGAAAGGATTGATGAAAATATGCAAGCAAGAAATTAATGAGATCGAAGCCTGCAACGAGTGTTACTTCAACGCTAACACCAGTAAAACATGGTTTACCGAAGTATGTACCAAACCTCACTTACTGGTTTGGGCTAAGTTGAAAGGATTTCCCTATTGGCCGGCAAAGTTAATGTCGGTAAATGTCAACCAGTTGGCCGACGTTCGTTTCTTCGGTGATCATGACCGAGCTTGGGTCCCGATAAAGGAATGCTTCCTGTTCTGCGATAGAGATCCTAACACCAAACAACATCGGCGAACGAATATGGCCGAATGTATGCGTGAGGCTGAAACATACATTGCCAAGCTGAAAAAGAAGTTTGGTCAATTCAATTATGCGGAGCTTCGGACGCCGCTTGAAATGGGGAAGCTCGACGAACACTTGGAAGCAATGCTCCCGGGTGTATTGAAGAAAATAGCTGAAAATGGAGATTCGCAGAAAACTAAACTAATGCTCAAAATTATCAAAACGGCCGATAATATACTGTCGGTTTCTCCAGTATCGCCAAATCCTCCACATACGTCGACACCTGTTAAAACCAAACAAAGAGAGAGCGTTTCTCCAGAAAAAATCAAGGAAGTCATTTTTGGCAGCCCGAAGAGTAAATCAATTGCAGAATCGATTTCATTTGAAGGATCGTCTCCCAAGAATCGTTCCCAGTCTACACAGATTAAAGAAGAAACCCGAAATTCTATTTGCACTCCGGACCCTGCTACGAATCCTACAAGATTTTATGTAACGAGAAAACGTAAAAGTATTAGTATTAGCATCGATGAATCGAAACTTAAGGAACAAAGTCCCGAATCATCGCAAGAACTGCGGAAAAAGAGTAGTCGAAACCGTTCGAGTCTTGCGAACAAACCTAAGGATGAAGATACTAATTCTAGTGTTTCTGAACGTGCCTCTACGCCGAAATGCTACTCTAGTAAGAAACGTAAATCAAGTACTCCCGTACCGGAAACAGTAAAAGAACCCAAGCAAAGCAAAATTGAATCCGTGGTGCTACAAAGAGAATCCGACTGCTGGAAAACTGTCCCATCTGGCAAGAAAACAAGCGTAGCCTCAAAATCATCGGACCCGGAATGTGAGAAACAGGACAACTCGGCCAGTGAGCCAGAAACAAAAAATGATATATCTGTTGAAGATAGCTGCAATAATCCTGCTTCTAAATCGGATGAGCAATGTACACAGCCTCCTGTTTCAGTTTCAAATAGCATTCCTGCTGTGCGGGAAATCGCTTCTAAGCCGATTGAAGGGCCAAAGAGCAACGAGGCACAGAGCTCAAACAGGTTAAATCTTTTGCCCTTGGTTCCGTTGGCTGCAGATGAAATAAAATCTGAACCAACGGACCATGAAGAGCCTTTATCAACTAATGAACCACCAGTTGCTGGAGTTTCAGTGGAACCCCCAACACAAGCAAACACTAGCAACAGCTTAGTTAGTATGCCAGCTAATGTCAATGATAGTGCTTCTAAAGAGACATCCCTGCCATTACTACCCATAAAATCAGAACCGATTTCGGACGATGAAGCGTCGACAAGTAATGCAAACCAGTTAGTTACAAACCAAGCTCTACCGCCGGCAATCCAACCTGCAGAAAATTCTAATCAAGTTTTGATACGTACTAGCAATCGGATCACGGTTAGAAATCTTAACCAACTCACCAACCAAACTGCGCCCAGAGCCAATGCAGTATACAACAATAATGGACAGCCAGTAGTTCTCACACCCGTGGACAAATCAAAAGTCCCGCAAAAGATAACACCGAAGGCGCCAATCATAATCCAGGCAAAAGCTCGTAAGCCACCCCTTGGCCAGCTAGCTGTATCCAATCAAAACGTCGTGACAGTGAAAAGAACTACAACTGTTCCAGGAACGTCGGGGACAAATAGCTTCTCGGTAGGCAGAACCAGTGGCGGCAGTATGATGCACATGGTTCACATTCCAAGTCCGCTATCAATGGCGAACGAACAGGGAGGCCAACAAAACGATACTGCGCAACAACACCATCCATCATCCACCACACCATCGGTCAGCAGCAACGATCCTGCAGCAGCAGCAGCAGTTAATAATTCCACACCGCAAACGGCAACATCTGGTTTATCGAATCAATCAGGGACAACGGCGACCGGAGCGTCATCGTCAGCGGCCGGGAGGTCAGAAGAGGGGGAACATATGATGGCCGGTTTTATCACACCCAGCCTGGCAGCCGCAGTTACGGAAACCATAGTGTCAACGCCTCCAAAACTGCACTCGCGACCGAGTGGAGCCCTGCGCTCTGAAGGTGACTGCATCTACCCATCCGGGGCTGGTCCAGTTTCTCAAATTTTGATTAACAATTCCTACAAGGTATGTATTTATCTATCAATAATCTGGTAATCGTTTGAGGTTGGGAGTCGTTTGTTAAGTAGGAGAAGTATTCATTAATTATAACATCCCAGTAACAAATTCATTCCATTGCGGAATAAAATAATGAAGCGCCCATTCCATTGGTAAACATGCGTGAATACACGAATCAGCCGTATTTGTTTCGACGGACGATCATGTTCTAGCATTAAATTTGCAATGATTTATTTTATTTTACTGAATCGTACGCTGCATTGAAATCAATAAACAGACGGAATTTAACGAGTATTTGTCTCATGGTAAACCGTTGACCAATAATAGGTTTTCACAAGACCCACACGGTATTTGTCAACGAAGGAATCTCATTCAGGAATCGGTCTCATTGAATTGAACAGAATACGAGACATGATTTCTACGCTGATCTAAGGAGAATTATTCTTCAGTAATTGGCGCATACAAGTATGTGTCCATTTTTGAAGAGCAGGCAAATGAAGCCGTCCAATTAGCTAGCAGGTCATTTTTCTTTCTCCCAAAAAAAATCTGTCGTCGCCATTTAATATTACTATCAGAAATACCTTTCTTTAGTGTAAAAGACAAAAGCTAAAATTTATGACACATCTACAATGTTTCAGATGGCTGATTTCTTCCGATCTGTGATCGAGGACACATTGTCCGATTTATCCAATAACAGCGGTGCCCTGGAGGCAAAATATAAAGTGTTGGAACTAGAGATAGAGAAACTCAAGCACTACCATCAACAGGAGATAACCAAACTAAAGCACAATTCTGATCTGGTGCTGTGTGAGATGCGAAAGAACATGGAAGTGGAGAAAACCCGTATCATCAATGAAGTTCGCAAGCAGTGCGAACTGGAACGGATTCGTTCCGTGGAAGAAGCGAAGAAAAAGCAGTGGTGCGTCAATTGTGGCAAGGAGGCGCTGTTCTACTGTTGCTGGAACACCTCCTACTGTGATTACCCCTGCCAGCAACAGCACTGGGCTACGCACATGAGTCACTGCACCCAGAGCCAGTTCAATTTGCCAAGCAATGCGATTGCCTCCAAGCCATCGACTGTGATCAACAACAAGCTGACGGCAGCCCAGCAGCATATCACGACGCCGAAAATCACCACGGTACAGACTCTGAACATGAATGGGCGATCCGGCTTGACGATACAACCGGCATCGCAAGCCCAACAGCTCCAGCAGCAACAGCTTATTATAACCTCCACGAGAGGAGGAGCACAACTGGGTAAAGGACAACCCTATCAGCGATTGGTAAATTAATTTAATTACTTTACCCTATAGATAGATGGCTAATTTTCTTTTTTATTTTGTTTTCACCCCTTTTCGATCTCTATTTTAAAGCGTTAATTTTTAAGTTTTTTAATTTTATCGCCCGAATGAGCTCCTTGTACATTGGTGAAGTAAAGCTTCTGCAAAACATCCTTCTGCGGAGTATATTGTTAAATTTTAAGTTAAAACAAAAATACATCTTATTGTAGTTATGTATGAAATCAAGAAGTTTCTTATTTGAGAAAAATCTTCCCAGCGCTCCAATTAGAATGTATATATTTGTGTTGTGTTTTATTTACTCTTATTCTCGGGTTTACATAATAAATACTATTTCTTTGTATTAGTTTCTGCCTCTGCATACACACTCCTATGATACAGAATCTTTTCATCGTCTTTGGGCGACATCTGGCACCAAATGCTGTAACGACAATTTCGTGGTTGGTGTCATAGAAAATTGTGTCTATAGTTCCAACGTTCGTCACGGCTACATGCTGAATAATAATATCACCACCAGTGAAATAACCATGCGATGTGTCTGGATGTTTCATTGTCAGCTGAACTTGGAATCTGATTATGGATAATTGTGGTTAATATTCTGTGTTGTAGTTAGTTTAGTTATGAGTCATGTACACCCCGAGTGGTGCGGGTGTCCTACGAAAGGCATAATTCTCGGGTACTTATTCAAAAGCACGTACGTGATTTTGTAAACAAAGATTCAGAGGACGATTTGTTCAAAAATTTTAACAAGACTATCTTTAATAAAGACAATAATCGGTACGGTACTCATTTCAAGATTCTTGTCTCCGGAGACGAGCCAGCCTCGGGCTGAAAGTCTCCTTAATAAAGTCAAAAAAAAAAAAAAGAGATTCTTGTACCATGGTACTTATACCACCAGTGTGTCATTAGTATTAGGCTTACATTTCGAACCACTAGAGTCTCCTTTCTCTATCATAAGATCACCCTCATTCTTGTTTACGTTCGAAGCGGATACGTGAGAACGTTTCACTAATCCGCATTCCCGTTTTCGTTCGAACCAATTCTAACCATTCGATTTTTCGAACTTCACTCTTTCGAATGTTTGTCGCATTCCCGTTTTCGTTCGAATGCGTATTTTGATACCTTTTCAATTCGTCACTCTGACCTTGCGAATTGAAATAAGTTTATTCCAAACCAAGTTTGCAAAGTCGGTGTTCCTGGCGATACATCAGCTTCAGCATCGATAATCTCAAGTGTAAGTACTTTACGCTTTATTGCTACCAAACATAAATGTTTTTTGAAATTTTTATTTTAGGGCACAATGCTCCAGTGCTACGTCTCAATGGGCTCATGAGGCTGCTAGAATGACCAGTCCAGTGCTTGCTTCCAGCTTTCGTCTCCGATCAACCTTCATTTACCCTCTCGTATTTCAATATTTTCCCTTGAAATATAAAAATAAATTTCCGGAGATATTCAGATTTTTTTTCCAGTATTCGATAGAATTTTCCATTAAAAAACAAAAATTCTGTGAAAATTAAGATTTTTCCCTGAAATCTCAGAATAATGTCCCGAGGAAATGGAGAAGTGTTTTCCTAGCAATCTTGGGAGAATTTTCCGTAACAATTTTGAAAAGTTTGCCGTGGAAACAAAATCTGTGCAAAGGAATTTTACAGGGAAATTCAGTATAATTTTTCGATAAAACTTAAAATTATTGACTGTGGAAACTAGGGAAATTTTATGTGGAAATTCAGATAAACTTTTCTTGAATCAGAGAATACTTTCCGGCAGAAATTCAGAAGAGTTGTCCGTGGAAATTAAAAAAAAACATTGAAATCCAGAAGAATTTCCCTTGAAATTTCAGAATAATTTCCCGTGGGAACTCAGAAGACTTTTCCTGAAATCCCAGACAATTTCTCAAAGAATCTCTGAAGAATTTTCCGTGGAAATATAGTTGAATTTCCAAGGAAATTAAGATCGTTTTTTTCTGAGATTTCAAAATAATTTTATTATTTATTTTATTTATTTGATTGACTGCTCGTAGTTGCTACTCCATTATGACCAGATCAGCTGTTCTTGCACAGGGAACCAACAGATGTTTGCTTGGGACTAGACTAGCACACATCTTCAATGTACAAGTACTGGTGATCTCATTTGTTAGGTCATACTGGCGCCTGCCACGTCAGAATGCAAGTCAATGTAGGGAAGGGGGAGGAAATGATGATGCAATCACTCGCCCACTGCAAGCCGAATATACCTCTGCACTTGCCACGAGTTCATGCGGAATTTGTTGGAATTTCTGGGTTAGGTTGGAGAGGCAGAGGTCCGTCTTGGTTAACGAGCTGCCAATGTGATAGATACGAGAAGGTAACTGATAGAATTTCTAATTGGATGTAGGAAACGAGCTCTATAGTTCATTTCCAATTCTAGCAGATTACTGATAGAATACTCAAGTTGAAGGTATATGAATAATAATGGAAACGGTATGGAAGTCCATTTCCAGTTCTAGCGATTGCTAGAACATGAGAAATAAAGAGAAAGATACAAAGTAGGAAAATGGAACGGACCTGGGATTGAACCCACAACCTCCTGCGTATGAGGCAGAAGCAGTAGCCATATGACTACAAAGCCCGCTTTTTTTTCTGAGATTTCAAAATAATGTTAATAAATTCAGAATTATTTCCATACAGATTCAGCAGAATTTCTCGTGGGAAATCAGATTTTTTTTACTGGAATCGCAGAACAATTTCCTTTGAAAAAAAAACAGAAGAGTTTGCCGTGGAAATTCAGTAAGACATCCGGTGTAAACTCGCGAACATTTTCCGAGCCAATTCTGAAGAATTTTTTCATGGAATCTCAGAAGGATTTTGCGTGGAAATTCAGAATTCTTATCCGCGAAAGCTTGAATAAAATTTCCTGTGAAAATGCAGAAGAGTTTTCCTTGGAGATTCCAACGAATTTTCCGTGGACATTAAGAAAAAAAGGAACTAGAAGTGCAGGAGGAGATTCAGAAGAATTTTTCGTAGATATCCGAAAGAATTTCCTTTGGAATATCAGATAAATTTCGCGATTAGGGAGATTTTTTCCTAGAATATCCGATTAATGTCCTGAGAAATTCCTGGAGGAACTGTCAGAGGAGAAGGAGCTACCGGGAGAATTCCTGAAGGAACTCCCGGGGTAATTCCTGGAGAAACTCCCGGATGAACTTCTGAAAGGAATCCTTGAGGGACTCCCGGAGGGATGCTTAAAGAAACTCCCTGAGGAATTTCTACAGGAATTCCGAGATGAGTTCCTGAAGTAACTTCCGGAAGAATTCTTGGAGGAACTCCTAGAACAACTGGATGAACTTGCGAAGAAATTCCTGGAGGATCTTCCCAATTAATTCCTGGGGGATCTTTCGAAGGAATTCCTGGAAAAAATTTCAAAGGAATTCCTGGAGGAACTCTTGAAGGAATTGCTGTCGAAACTTCCGAAGGAATTGCCGGATGAATGCCTGGAGGAACTACTGAAAAGAATTCTTAGACGAAATTCTGGAAGAATTCTTGAAGGAACTTCCGGAGGAACCTCTGGAAGAATTCCTGAAGGAAATTCTAAAGGAACTCCCGGAGGAATTTCTAGAGGATCATTGGAAGGAATTCTTGGAAGATCATTCGAAGGAATTTCTGGAGGAACTTCCGGAAGAATTCCTGGATGAACTTCTGGAGGACTTCACAGAGGAACTTCCGGTAGAATTCCCGGAGGAACCTCAGGAGGAATTCCCGGAGGAACCTCCGGAGGAATTCCCGGAGGAACCTCCGGAGGAATTCCCGGAGGATCTTCTGGAGGAATTCCCGGAGGATCTTCCGGAGGAATTCCCGGAGGAACTTCCGGAGGAATTCCCGAAGGAACTTCCGGAGGAATTCCCGGAGGAACTTCCGGAGGAATTCCCGGAGAAAATTCCGGAGGAATTCCAGGAGGAACTGTTGGAGGAATTCCCGGGGGAACTTACGAAGGAACTTTCGGAGGAATTCCTGGAGAAACTTCCGGAAGAATTCCTGGAGAAACTTCCGGAGGAACTTCCGAGGGAACTTCCGGAGGAATTCCTGGAGATACTTCCGGAGGAACTTTCGGAAGAATTTCAGGAGGAAATTTCGGTAGAATTCCAGAAGGAACTTTCGGAGAAATTCCAGGAGGAACTGTTGGAGGAGATCTCCAGGAGGAACTTCCGGAAGATTTCCAGGAGGAATTTCCGGGGGAATTCCCGAGGAACTTCCGGAGGAATTGCTGGAGAAACTTCCGGAGAATTTTCCGGAAGAATTCCTGGAGAAACTTCCAGAGGATTTCCTGGAGGAACTTCCTGAGGATTTTATGGAGGAACTTCCAGAGGAACTTCCGGAGGAATTCTTGGGGTGACTTCGCTGGAATTCTTGGAGGATCTTCCGGAGGAATTCCAGGAAGAACTTCCGGAGTAATTCAAGGAGGAACTCTTAGAGAAATTTCAGGAGGAATTTCCAGAGAAGTTTGCGGAGGAATTTCTCAAGCAGCTTCCGGATGAATTGCTAGAGGAACTCCTGGAGGCACTCCTAGTAGAACTCCCGGAGGAATTCCTGGAAGAACTTCCGAAGAAATTCCTGGAAGAACTTCCGGAGGAGCTCTTGGAAGAACTTCCGGAGGAGATCCTGGAGACATTTCTGGAGAAACTTCCGGGGGAACTCCTAGAGCAATTTCCGGAGGAACTGCTAAGAACTCCCGGAGAAATTCCTAGAGGAACTTTCGGACTAATTCCTAGACATACTGCCGGGAGAATGCCTAGTGGAGCTTGCGGAGGAATTCCTAGAGAAATTTCCGAAGGAATTCACAGAGCAATTTCCGGAGGAATTCACAGAGCAATTTCCGGAGGAATTGTTAGAAAAACTCCTAGTAAAACTCCTAGAGGATCTTTTGGAGGAATTGCTAAAGCAAACTTCCGGAGGAATTCCGGGAGGATCTTCTGGGGGAATTCCTGGAGAAACTTCCGGAAGAATTCGGAAAAGAGCTTCCGGAGGAATCATGGACGAATTTCCGGAACAATTCCAGAAGGAATTTCCAACGGGGTTTCTGGAGAAAATTCCGGAGAAGTTTCTGAAGGAAATCCTACAGGAATTAAAAAAAAAAACTCCTGGAGGAGTTTCTGGAGAAAATTCCGAGGGAATTCCTAAGGGAACTTCCAAAGGAATTCCTTGAGAAACTTAGCAATGAACTCTCAAAATGTTGTTGAAAAATCACTTTAATAAAGAATTTAAAATGAAAATCCTTGACAAACTTTCGAAAAAAAATCCTCAAGGGTTTCCTCAAGGGTCCTCAAGAGTTTTTTTTTTCTTAAATTACGTAACGCTAATTTTCGACCCCCACCCTCCCCCTCGTAAAACACTTTTTGTATGGGAGGTTCATTTTTTTGTATGGATCGTAACGCTCGGCTTGACCCCTCCCTCTCCATTCAGCGTTACGTAATTTGTGAAAGGCTCCTAAGGAACATCCAAAGGAATTACGGCAAAAATTGTGAATGAACTTTCGGGAGAATTTGCTGGAGGGATTCCGAGAGACGATATCCTGGAGGAATTTTAGGCGATTCATAAAACATGTTCGTAAATTCAAAAGAAATTACTGAGAAAATTTAAAATCATTCTCGGGAAAATTCAGAAGAAGCATACCGTTAACATAAGAAAGATTTTCCTGAGAAATTTCAAAAGAATGTTTCTTGAAAATTCAAACATTTTTTCATAGCGGTTCAAAATAAAATCTGAAAATTCATAATACCTTCTTGTGAAAATTCAGCAGAATTTCCAGTGGAACTGTCCGTGAATTTTTTAAAATTTATCTATGCAAATTTAATAAAACTATACATATATGTATTTTTTAATTCAGTTAAATTCAGAAACTTTTGGTTCCATGGAAATTTATAAAAGTTTATAGCAAAAAATCCGAATATTAAGGAAAAAAACATGGTGCTCTCTTGCGCCAAGCGGTAAGATACGCGGCTACAAAGCAAGACCATGCTGAAGGTGACTGGATTCGATTCCCGGTCCGGTCTAGGAAATTTTCGTGTTGGAATTGTCTCGATTTCTCTGGGCATGAAAGAATAATCGTGCTAGGCTCATGATATACAAATTCAACTATTTGTTTGGCTTAGAAACCTCGCAGTTAATAACTGTGGTGGAATGTAATACCAACAAAAAGAAGCGAGAGAAGGATTACATCAAAACAATTTCCCGTTGGAACAAAGACAAAAAAAATTAACGCAAAAAAGAATTAAGATGGGACAAATATGCGGTTACAGGCAGTATAGTTAATAAATTACAATTACAATCACTGCCGTGCACTTTCTTTTATCACAAAAGCATTCACAACTTAACATTGTCACATAGAAAAGAAATGTTAACCACTTCCATAAAAAATATTATTGCTTTCAATCACATCCAGCTATGCTTCGATAGAAATTTCCCACCAAATATTTCTTAGTGCTGAGCTAAATTCAAATCCACCTACCCAAGATTGTCTGCTCTGATGCTGCGAGTACATACATAGCAATTACCTACATCACCGCTGAGACACTCGATTGCCTTTTGTTATATTTAAGTCCGCAATTTTAGACGCAAGAAAATACTCAGGGAAATAGCCAATTTAGTTGTTTCTTCCAAACAATTTCCATTTATTTTCAACATTATCCTCCGGAATCCGATTCATATAATGCCGGTAGTATACAGCTTATTATGACTTATTATGAACCTTATTATGTAAGGTTCTGTTCATCAGAACGTAATTCTGATCAGCTTAGTTTTTAAGTCTTGGACAGTAAAATAATTTAACGCAAGAAACAAAAAAACTGATGATTGGTTTGTTGATGTAGATTTTGGGCCGTGAAGCTGTAACAAAATTGAGTATCAACTGAAGGGAACCAAGTTACACATATTTCAAATACCTACGTACCTTGCATCCTGCAGTATTTGTCGGTGGGATTATCCTTCGTACCTCCATTGGCAGATCCATTAATCATGCGAAAAGTGTCGCTTGTTCCCTTGGCAAATGGGCAAAATACGGAAACTAATGGGGGGCGACTCAGTCAGTGGCCCTTGTTTTTCTTTGATTTTATGCATCCTAATGGTATTGCGACACATGCTGAACCCTTCCGGGAAGGACGAGGGCAAGCATATAACAGTGTACACACACTTGGCAGCCTAATTTTTGCATTTGTTGAGCTGGAGCTGCAACAAAGCTGGGACATGTCCATCCATATTACTCCGATGGTTATCTGCAACGTATTTTGGGAACGTAAATAAATATATTCATCCGCCACATGGATAATATGGTCACTTATTTCTACAATACATACCTTAGAAATTCCCGATAATTAGAATTATAATAAATTGTTATTCAGCAATGACTGACGTGTTGAACTATTTTGACAGCTAAACATCAAGCTGCGCAAGGTTCTCAGCTTATGCTCACTAATGTGAAATTCACGTAAATTATACCGTTTATTTTGGTTTAATTAAAAAAGTTTTCAGTCAAGAACCATGTGCCACTTCTTACTTTTTATAGATATCAGGTAAAATGAGTGGTGTGAGTGAAATTTAGTGGCTACGTGATTTTTCACGTACCATTAATGTGTAGATTATTTTGAGATCTATAGATCAACGATAAGGTGTATAAGTATAGCTTTGTATGAAGCATACTATGCTGAAGATGACTGAGATCGACTCTCTAAACGGTCTTAGAAGATTTCAAAAGTAGAAAAATAAACTTTCGCCTTTCCGAAGCATAGAAATTATACACCTAGCTGTGGATTTGCTTAATGAATACTAAACTACGAGGCAGCCAATGTTGAAGATGTGGGATGCGATAGTTAGAATAGTTAGAAAGAAGAAGTATACAGAAGGGGGTGCTTTTAAATAAGAGTTCATATCCCCCTTCAACTAAGACGAGCCTTCAAAGAATAAAAAATATCCTCTCTTACTCCAAGCAGACGCCTGAGTAAAACTATGACTGTAGTAAAACTGCCTTCTATAATTACGTCTTATGATATATTCTTTTTGTGATTCCGCCTTCCGTGTTTCCTCCTTTCGTTAGGGCCCCCAATAAAAGCCTAACCTACTTAAAATTGAGTCGAATCCGAATCTTTTTTATTAAACATGGGACAACTCAATGTTTGAATAAACGGACCACACCCGGAGCAGATTGGACAACCCCAACATTCTAGTTGATTCAATTTTTGCCTTTGTTGCGCTGCGTCCTCCTCCTTCAGAATATGTTCCGTCGACTTCGTCCCATATACCCGACGTTGTTCTCCGCTGCGTCGTTGATGGCTGCTTTGACTGTATTCCAGCAGCCCTCAAGAGGGCTCACCCTCTTCCGGCAACGCTGCCTGGAGATGCTGCGCGTATACAGTGGCGACATCAGGTTGTCGGTACCGAATATTGTTGATGACGTATAGGCTTGGGCAGCTGTCGTACTCACGTTCCAGCTGCGCGTAGAATGCGTCCTTATCATCATCAGTGCTTCCGGAGTGTGGGATATGGACGTTGATTATGCTGAAGTTGAAGAACCGGCCTTTGATCCTCAACCTGCACATTCTCTTATTGATCGGCCACCACCCGATCACGCGCCTTTGAAAATCGCCTATCACTATGAAAGCTGTTCCCAGCTCGTGTGTGTTGTCACAGCTCTGGTAAATGGTATGATTACCTCTAAACGTTCGCACCGTTGACCCCTTCAAACAAACCTCCTGCAGCGCTACGATGCCGAATCCACGGTCCTTGAGTACATCGGCGAGTATGCGTGTGCTTCCGATGAAGTTGAGAGATTTGCAGTTCCAAGAACCGAGTTTTGTAATCGCTAGTCCTCTTTCGTCGCGGTGGTCTTCGCCGATGGTTCCGGTCCGTACTCTTTTGTAGATTGTTCGTTGCGTATGTTTTTTAAAGGCTGACTTGCAGGGCCTGACACCAAACCCCCTAAATTTCCGGAGGACCATTCCTCCTTATTCCCCATGGTGCACATTTTCACTTAGAGTCCCTCGCTGGCACTCGGACGATGATCAGCCGCCCCTAACATGGACCGACCCTGACATGAAGAACAGACGCTCAGTAAGATTTACACCTCCAGAGAGGAGCAACCCTTCCCTGTCAGCATACGACCATAGTTCCCACCGGGGTTGGTTACCCGATCTTCCCTAAGGTTACTCGTATCCAATCAATCAATCTTCTATTCATCATGGTCCAAAACTGACGTCGATCAAGAAGACGGAAATAGATCTATTCAAAAAATGCTCATACAAAAACATGACGGGAAAATGAATAATTGGGGAATGTTTTTGCTGGATGAACCATAAAATTGTTGGAATATCAGGTAGTGTTCGACGCTTCGCAGTTGATCGCAAGGGCCCCGTATGCCTGTCACTGACGAACAAAGCTCGACTCTGCGCATCGAATCATCTGTTAGGGCGCAATCGTTAATGCGGACATATGTATTATATATTCGGTTAGTTACTGCAAATAAATTCTTTTTCGAGTCCCTATAATGAAGCAGGTATCTCAAGCATACCACATCGTTGCTGCATGATTGGGGGCTGTCCATAAACCACGTAGACTCTTGAGAGGGGGAGGGGTTTTGAAAAAGTCTACGTAAGTCTACGAAGGGGGACGGGGGGGGGGTATATCAAAAGTCCACGTAGACTTTTTTTTGATAACAATTTGTGCAGCAGCTTTGTGAGAAGTTCACTTGTTTGATTTTTAGGTTTTTTTTGCTGGACTACGGCTTAAAACTACCATGGATTTCACATGGAAATTCTTCTATGTTGATAAGAAAAATTCTCTGATGTGTTCTATAGAAACTTTAGATTTTTTTTAAATTTCCTCTCCGATTTTATTGCGGATTCTAGGTACTAGAACATTTTTTGATTTTCGGCAGGAACTTCTATGGAAACGACAAGTGATTCTTAAGAATTTTCACAGGAAATTATGTCGTACTTCAACGGAAAAAGTCATTTGAATTTCCAAAAGACATTTTTTAAAACTTGTTTGGGGAATTCTCCGAAATTTCCGCGAGAAACCCTTCAGAATTACCATTGGAGATTTTCTAGAAATTCACGGGATCCCGGGAAATAAATTTGAGCGATTTGATCGACAGAAATGTATTCAAAATTATTATTAAAAATAAATTTTAGAGCTCAGGTTATTTCGCCTTATGTTAGAATTATTTTGAAGTAGACTTTACTGCTGCGTGCTCAATGTTGAAATACCTACATTACAAAAATAAGAAATTTCCCAATTTATTTTTCAACAGACAAAAAGGTTGATTCATATTTTTTCAAGACAATGAATATATGATCTTCATTAAAGATACTGTAAGACTGTAAGACTCTCTGGTCAATTTGTAGCAGGTTCCGGGTGTTCTGCGAAAGTAACTTTTTTCAGGGTATATGGCATACTGAACTTCTCCGTTGGCCAGGGGCCAATCTGAGGTTTTGCAATGGGACAGTATACTAGAAGAGTTTCCGCGACGGTGGTTCCGGTTTCATTAAAATCGGATCATTCTAAGCAAAGTTGAATGAATGACAAAATTATGCAAGTATGCCGTATACTTTATATCCATGTTGTAGCATAAAATGTAAGTATTCCTATCTTTTGATAGATTCTTTTAGAAGTCTGAGAAGTCAACAACCAATTTATTTTAGCTACCACGAAATTTAGTCCAATTTAGTTAAAAAAAAAATGAAAAGCATATCTCATCATGCGAAAACGATTATGAGCAGACGCATAGAATCGCAAATATTTTTTGAAATCATGAATACGTCTAATAAAAATGAGAGCTTCGAAATAAAAAGAAAAAAAGAAGAATTAACCATATGATTAAAGAAAAATACGAAACATAGACTTGAACAACTTTCACAGCATATAATTGCTGAGAATGAAAATAAGGGCTCAATTTCACATGGATATGGCCTCATATAAACATAGAATGGTTGACGATTCTGAATAAGTTTACCGTCCATATCCAAAAGCATCATCTCCTTTGCACCAGAGAATTTGGAGATTTCATCTTTATTTTGTTGTTCTTGTTCAAGCATAAGGTATGCGGTGTCGTGATGTGATCTTCTCTTAGGCCCATTGTCGCCTTCTGAAATATGACGTATTCCTAATCGATATAGTAGTCAAAGATCTGTGATATTGGAAACATGTCGCTCTGCACCACCACCTAGAAGCTTCAAGATTGCATCGCACAAGTCATGCAACTCTTCTTATGCATAATTTCATTTATTATCAATAAGTGGGAAAATGAAAAGGATTTTGATTTGTTTATTGGAAGAAGACATTTCCTCCATCAATTTTTAAGACGAAGTTTTATTAAGAAAACGAAGAGCAAATATTAGTAAAAATATAATAGATCAGTTCCTTAGATTAAGTTAATAAAACTAATATTTGTATCAAATTTAAAACCCGTAAAAGAATTTCCTGGGAAATTCGGGAAACTTATGTTCATATCCCGGGAAATCCTTCCCGAGAATGGAAGCCTTATGTTCCCAGGAAGTCGCAGGGAAACTTTTCTTAATTTCGGTAATTCTTCGGAATTTGCGCGAGGAATTGTTTAGACAGATAAGCAAAACTTTTCGGAATGTCCATAGGACATTATTAGAAAATTTACGGCAATTTATTCAAGAGTTCTATGGCAAATTCTTTGGAATTGCTATAGAAAATGTTGAAAATTTCCACGAGAAATTATTTTAATTTCCCACCAAAAACTCTATGAGTTTCCTCAAATAAAATATTTGCAATTTTTGTGAGAAAACCATTATCATTTTCACGAAAATTTATTCGAAATTTTTACGAGACATTCACCAAAATTTCAACAGAAAACTCTTTATAATTTCCATCGAAAATTATTCGGAAAATTCTTTGAAATGTGGAAATTGCTCCAAATTTGAAACAGAAATTTAAAAATATCGTAGGAAACCATTCTAAAATTCCACGGGAAATATTTCGAAATGTTCGTTTAAACATAAAATTACCTCGGAAAATAAATTAAAATTTTCACTAAAAATTACTAATAACGGGAAAACTTTTGGATTCTAGAAGGAAATTCCTGGGACTCAACTCGAAATTTTTCGAAGTTCTGAAAATTGTTCGGTTTTCTACAAATTTGAACCGTTCAGATGCGTTACAGATTTGAGGCAATGGCGTGCCTATGCAAAAGTGTCGGCGGCGGTGGCGCACACCTCTGTGAGGAATCGAGTTCAACAGAAATTAAATTGGCTTTGAGATTTAATTTCGGGAGCATGGACAAAGGATTAAATTTTATTACGTTTTAAATTGATTTTTAATTTGTTAGATTTTGTTCAGTTTAATTTTGTTTTTGAAATTCGAATTTTGTGGTAATATTGTGCTTCCAGTTGAAAACCAAAGTGAGCTCTCGCGACAATTGAGTTTTTCCTTATTTCCTGATGTCGCAACTGCATCGCGACTAGTGCGCATCTATGTCACCGTCGTGCGCCATGATGCGCACTAGTCGCGACGTAGTTGCGACAAAAGGAAACGGGAGAAAACTCGATTGTCGCGAGAGCTCACTTCGGTTTTCAACTGGAAGTACAACATTTACATACTGAAATTGATTTGAATAGCTGAATTGCTTAAAACGTGGTTGATCTCCATATTTTTTAAACAGCATATGATATTTTGTGAAATTTAGAAAAGTCTACGTAGACTTCAAAGGAGAGGGGAAGGGTTTCGGAAAAGTCTACGAAAGTCTACTAGGGGGACGGGGGGGTTTGAAAATGTGAAATTTCGGTCTACGTGGTTTGTGGACAGCCCCTTAAGTGTTTGATTTTGACGTGGTTTGCGAAGCAGCCATTTTTCTGATGCCAGCATCAAAATTATCGATTAATTTAGTACGAAGGTGTAATCATAGTCGTCGAAAACCTGCCATTGAAAATATGTTTTAAATATTATGATATTTTGGAGAAGTAGAGTGCTTGGTGCCGATCGAAATATGAAAATTTATTGACAATTTCCAAACCGAAAATTGCATAGACCGGCACCGGGAATCGAAACCAGCTACCCTCAGCATGGTCTTAAAACAAATTAATCTAACTAAAACCCCTCCAATTAAACTAATTCTAATTCAAATATAATTAAACTTTATTCCTAAAATTTGTAAAATTCTAAAAATTCGTAATAATCCATAACCTCCTAATTTTAATAATACCTAAAATCTCAAATTCTTAAATCTCCACGGCGATAAATCATGCATGAGTCAAATCCCATCAGAATCATGGCCAAGAGAATCGCTCATAACTCGAATCGCGATTTGCATCATTGCATGATTTTTACATGTCCTTCATTATTGAATGCATTGAATCATCTTCTTTTGCTTAAAACAATGGCTAATAAATCCATATGCATACGCCTCGATTACGTTTTGACGGTTTTGACGCTTTTTAGAGCGAAATCATTTTTGGGCGAGTGAGCAAAGCGACGCGATTCTGACCGATAAACTCAAACTCTCCCTACAGAATCGCAAGCGAGTAAGTTCGTGCATGAAGCATCGATGATTGAGATTTGAGTATGATTCTACCAACACTGCCATTTGCAGCGAGCATTTTGCTCTCAGAAAGTGACGTCACTGAGGCTTTGGTCCGATTCATAAATTAGGGGAAATTGGGGCAAGGTGGCCACCCTAAGCGGTAACCCTTGTAAAATAGTGACAGTCCTTCGAATTCTACTGATTTGTCCCTGAAACTCCTTTATGATGACATAAGTTTCAATAAACACTGATTAACGACGTTTTAGTATCTTTCAACTGGTTTTAAAAAAGGTGTTTTTATGATGCCTATATACCATATGGGGCGATATGACTCGGGGCAAGACGAGTAAGGATCAAAAATTATATCAAAAGTGTGCAAAATTTATTTAGAACAGGGGACATATTTCTTGCACTTCTAGGAATTATGTTCAAATGATGTTTCGCTTGAAAATGTTGTATTCCATGTTGATTCGTTGACCACTGTAGCGCCACGACAATATATCTGAATTTGCCTAAAACTATTTTTACCGATTAAAACCATATCCGTTGTTCATCTCTGAATCAGGCAGAAACTATTTCGATTATTTTTAAATGTATTTAAGGGTTAGGCGCCTTTTAGGCCCCAAACCCAACTCAGTGGAACAGCGACGGAAACGGAAAATTTGACAGAAAATATATGGGCTAACTGTCAATATTTCAAGAACAAGTAAACGTAAAAAAAAATAATGTTGTTTATTATTAATATTTCTAATACTTTTTTTGCCAAAGCAGGCGCTTAATGAAATGTATAAGAAAAAACTTATACATCGCATTAGTCACATACATTCGGAAACTTATACTTTTCATTAACTTATGAATGTTATTAGCTTTTTGATATGGGATCATTCATTAGGTGGCATAATGAAGAGTATAAGTATTTTCGAATGGTTTTTTGCCATAACATATTTATAAGGTTATTTTTTTATGTGTAGAGTTGTCAAAGTCAAACTTGCTCTGCGAGCAGGGTTATTTAAAAATTATTAAACTGTCACTTTAAGGGCATTTTTAGTAGAGTTATAAGAGGAAATGAAATTGGCACTGTAAAAATACCATCTTCAACAGACGCTGTAGTATAAAAAATTCCAACAATTTCGTTAGAAAATTTATAACTAGAATACTGCTCAGTTGTATCTTTGCACGAAGTTGCAAAAGAATTTACTCGAGTTTTATTTTCTTCAAAACAAAAGTAGAACGCTTGATCAGCTTCCAAAAATTCAGTTCATTGACATCACAGCAGTATAAAACATGTGCAGTTTTTATAACTGCTATCAAAGATGCATTTTCCGTTTTACATCTTTGACAAAGCATTGAAAAATGACCATGAAAATTCTCCACTGGTCCATTGGGTGTTATGTGTGTCCTGTTCGTTGTCTCATGCTAGGTGTTGAATGTTCAGTCTGTACGACCTCTGGTCAAAGACGGTGTTCTTGTTTTTTTTTAACAGTAATTCACTTTGTAAAGTTCTACACCGTTACGTATTATTTGTATCTTGGACCTAAACCTGTGCGATTGATGAATGTCGCAAAACTTCTATCTCATCCCACTCGTAGATACTCAACTCTGGGTCATCAGGTCTACCGGCTTATACTATAAGTGGAAGCTCACCCAGCAGATGGGCCCCGTCCAGTTCACTCACGGGTTCTATCAGTTCCATCGAGCACCAGACAGGTGCCGTTGCATCGCCTACGCCAATTGGTTTACTGGCCAGCTCCAGTGTGATATCCGCTCCGGTTACTGGACGACCTACCGGTGCCAAATCAATTGCTAGCGGCGAGAAGTTCATCGTCGGCGCCAAGTAGGAGCTCTAATGTGGCAACCAGTGTCTAAATTTGTACATATTTGTAAGTATTTTGTTTAGTTTTATTCTGAATGTGATAAGAATGCAAATGTCACTTGTCTGACACTTACGAAGAAAACAATATCTATGTAAATTCTTAACAGATCCAATTTTATTTTTATTTTTATAATCGCAATAAAAGAGTGAGAATTCTGAAAATGCTGGATAAATAGTTTACACAACATCGACTAATAAAAATAATGAGTTACTATTAAACTGCACAGTTTTTTTACATTCTTCGAAGGCCTGGCGTAGTAAGTACCTAACTCAGAGTAATTCAGTCTAATATAGCCATTGCCCATCAGTCCATGTTTTCCACGACGTGACCAAACAATAAAAAAAATCGTTAATACGTAGGTAGGTAGTTTTTTTTACTTGCCAATAGCTTTACCGATAACTTTACTATCTTCTTTTCATTCATGCTTGTCTGCACCCTTTTTCTGATTTCATACCGTTTGTTTTACGCAACTTCACAATTAAGTTTTATTCTTCATTTTATTCTCTTATCTCTCCATATATTCTTATCTATACTTTGGATTATTCTATGAGTCGAGTGACGTGAGA